>NC_052639.1:18081104-18202249 GCF_016161935.1 Mauremys reevesii
GCTGTTGTCCTTAGTCAGTGCAAGCCCAGAGGTGCCTCTGTAGAGTTCACCTGCCTGCCTGGGTGGAAAAGGAGGAAAATAAGAAGGCACCGTACTCACTGTGTTGTCTAGGGACTCACTCATCCCTCCACTGCCACCCTGTCCTAACATTGATCTAACCCCTAAATTTTAGTATTGGGACCCAGTCCCCAGCCTCACTCCCAACCAGAGCCTGCTCCTCTTCACCCTTCTCCTCTGTCCCAACCCACAGCCCCCTCCTACTCCCAGGGCCACTCAATCCCACCCCACCGGCCCCTACGCTTCCCAGTGCCCCTCACTCCCAACCCCCAGGCCCCCCGCTCCTCCCGCTGCTCCTCACTCCCACCCCCCAGCGCCCTCCTTCCTCCAGCAGCAGGTGCTTCAGACCCTCAGGAAGATTTTCTTGCAAGGTTTCGTGTATGAGTCTGCATGTGGATTTACAGTATGTTGGAAATAGGTTGGGTTGCTTGCCGAAATGATCACTTCATTCCCAGTCTCCATGTTATTGGGGCAGGAGAAACAAAGGGTTGTTATCCTCGATGTGTGAACCAGGGACTCAACCCTGGGTGGAAACTAAATGAGCTGCCCACAGATTCTGGCAGCCACAATGAGCATTTGGTGCGAGAGCTCAAACCTGCCTCTGTCCCAGAGGGAGGGGTTCATCCACGAGGGGCTTGGCCCACTGACCTATCAGCTCTTAAATCCCAAACTTTCAGTAATTCTATTATCAGTGCCTGTGAGTGTAATTTAAACCATAAGAAAAACCACACTGGGCTAGACCAAAGGTCCATCTAGCTCTGTATTTTGTCTTCTGACAGTAGCCAATACCAGGTGCTCTCAAAACATCTCAACAAGGCACCACTGGGAGTTGAACCCAGGATCTCTTGTTTACAAAACAGGTACTTTAACCAGCTAAACCATAGAGCCTGCCTGTGACTAAGGTACAGTGTCTGCTCACACCTGACTCCTGGGCCCCACCTGGCCCCACAAAGCAGAGGAGCAGGTGAGGTTTTCCTTGCAAGCTGTGTGTGTGTGAATCTTTGGCCAGATCTGCACTACAAAGTTATTTCAGCAGAATTATATTGCTCTGGTGTGTGAAAACACACAACGCTCCTCGGTCAGCAGCTTTTGGCTGGTGTACACACTGCAATGCCACGTTTGGCGACAAAACTGCCCTGTTTTGGTGGCAAAATAAAACCACTTCAATGAGAACAGTAGAGCTTTTGCAGCAAACTTAAAGTGACAGAGTGTCAGTGTAGACACTGCTGTTCATTATATCACCATAACTGGCCTCTGCCAGTATCCCACAATACCCTCTGTGAACTCGCCTGCCCTGCAGTCCTGCTACAGAGCCATGGGCCTCTCCCCTTTCATAGCTCCAGGAAGTTCTGACAGCTGAGCCTGCTGCTCTGCTCCAGCAGCCAGGAGCAAATCACTGCTGTGGATGCTGCTCTCTCCCACCCTGCGAATACAGATCAGGGTGGCGGGAACTTCCTTGAACGGGGGAGCACCGGCATCTGAACTGTGACACCCCCAGGACACCCCTTCCTCGAGGAGGCTCTTACCGCCTAAACAGGGTCGGCTGTTTTCAAGTAAAATCACTAAAAGGGAAGGAGAAAACTCGAAAGAGGTTCCTCCTGGCGCTCAGGTACGTGAACCCCAATATTCCCCCAGTCCTCAAAGAGAGACCTGGAGAAGGAGACTTGCTGAAGCAAAGCCACAGGGTCTCTGAGGTTTCCTGGCCCTCGCCCCTGTCCTGCCTGGCTGATGTCAGCATCTCTCTGTGAGGTCACCACCTCCCCACCACCTTTGGCCAATAGTCTGAGGTCCTGCAAAAGGCCTTTGTGATGTCACTGCCTGTCACGGACTCACAGATCGTGCCCACTCTTGGCCCCGTGCGGTCCATGGGGGGTGCCCTTTCAGTGCGACAGCCCTTCTCGGGGTCCACTCTCTTGGGGTCAGGCCCTCCACCTCCTGGAGCTGCCCTCTCTGAGCCTTAGCACGTCTGTCTCTCGCCGTGGGCCCTCAGGAGTCCATGCGCTCTGGACCCCCTGGGCCTCCTCACCCCCGAAGGGGATGAGGCCCCCTGTTCTCTAGCCCAGAGCGACTCTCAGCCAGCGTAAAACAGGAGGGTTTATTGAGAGTTGAACACAGCACAGGAAACTCTCAGGGCCTCAGGCCTGGCCTCTCACAATAACAGCACATCCCAGTCCCCCTGCAGCCAGGTGGGCTCTGCCTGCTTCCCTCGCCAGCCCCAAGCCCCCGCTTCCCAGCTAGGCCTCCGATATCTCCGGCCCCAAGCCCCACCGCTGTCCATTGTCTTTTCTCCAGGTAAACAGGGTTGCCTGGGCCTCCTCTCCTCTCCGCCCTCCTCTGGCTGGAACAGGTTGGTCACGGGGTCCTCTCCCGCAGCCCATTGTCCTCCCACTGGCCAGAACTGCCTGTGACTCCTGAGCTGGGTCTCTGGGTCACCAGGTCACCAGTCGCTGGGGTCTCCATCCTCCAGGCCATCAGCCGGGTCCCAAGTCCCTCTCCGGTCTTCTGTAGCAACAAACTCCCTTTCCCTCACCTCGTTAAACCAGTAACACCTGGGAACACTGAGTCCCACTCCCTGTGCATGCAAACCACTGGAAAACACAGCAAACCCTAAGAAAATCCCCCACTTCGTCACAGAGCCCAGCACCTCTCCTCCTCTGGGCACCTAGAGCAGAGGCGGCTGGTGCTGATGGCTCCAAGGGAAGGCTTAAAAGCCACAGAACAATTGAGGTCAGGGCTAGAGGAGGGCAGGACCATGCCTAGGTGTGGCCTTCAGACAGGCACAAAAGCACCCAGCCAGGCCAAACACCCACTGAAGGCCACCCGCAGACAAGCATACGGGGCGGCTGCTGATGCTCTGTGGCCATTATCGAAGACGGTAGGAAAGCAGGGCCAGCCCCCCACTCAAGGTGCTCGCTTTTGCCGTGGGGCAGGAGATTTTACCCCAAGAGGCTTTTCCCCAGCTGGCGAGAAGCAGAGAAACACCCAGGCTCCCAAGGCGCTATGTAGCAACCCCCCTCAAGCACAGGGACAGATGCACATTTGGAAGAGGGAAACTGCTCTACACTCCTAGCCCGGGCAGCCGCCCATTTTCTTTGGCAAGTCAGGAATGGCAAAGGCGAGACTGGAAGCACCTGGGGCTCATGCCCCAGCCTTTGTGACGCCCACCCCCCAACTCCTTCCCGGGGCTCTAGCTGAAGCCAGAGCATTGGCCTGAGTGGCCAAGAAGAGGTTCAGGCCCTGAAGGGAGCAGGACTTTCAGCACAAAGGTAAAACCGGACAAGCACAACCACGAAGGGACTCAAACCCTCAATTGTCTAATCTAAAGTCAGACGCCTTATCCATTAGGCCACATGGTAAAAGTCCCTCTAGGTACTTCTTTGGAAAAGGCAGACACTGATGCGTCCGACGAAGTGGGGATTCCCCCACGAAAGCTCATGCTCCAGTACGTCTGTTAGTCTATAAGGTGCCACAGGACTCTTTGCTGCTTTTGCAGACACTGTGTTTCTCAGGTCAGCTACTGAGGGGGGCCGAGACTCTCTGGGCACAAGAAGTGGAGTTCCCAGCGACACGTGAGACTTAATTGTCTGGAGCCAGGTGCAGGGCTTTGGCAGGGAGGCTCGGGCATGGGGGCTGGGGTGCAGCGGATGGACCGGCTGTCTAGGTGGGGAGATTTAGTCTCACCGAGGAGGAATCCTGATGATAGGCAGTGGCCAGGGCCGGTGCAACCACTAGGCGAACTAGTCGGCCGTCCAGGGTGCCAAGTGGTTGGGGGCACCAAAAATCGCACTCAGGGAGGCAGTGGAGTGGAGGTGAGCTGGGGCAGGGGCTGGGAGGTTTGGGGGAGGGCTGCCTGCAGCAAGCAATGGGGCGTGCAGGGGAACCACTCCTGTCCCAGCTCACCTCTGCTCCGTCTTCTGCCCTGAGCACGCCGCCCCGCTCTATTTGTCCTCCCGTTCCAGGCTTGCGGCACTAAACCGCTGATTGGCACCGCAAGCCTGGGAGGCGGGAGAAGTGGAGCGGTGCCGGCGAGCTCAGGGGAGAAGGCGGAGTGGAGGTGAGCTGGGGTGGGGAGCTGCTGCAGGGGGGCTGCCCGGCTCTTCCCCATGGCCCCAGCCCCGCCCCCCTCCCTGCACTCCCTGCATGGTAAGTGGAGTGACCCAGCCCCAGCCTGGTCCACTTCCCTGGCGCCCAGCCACGCCGCCGGCGAGTGCTGTGGGCGGTTCCCCTCCCTCAAGCTTGAGAGCCAGGGGAGCAGAGCAGGCTGGAGCCCCAGGCCTCCGTGGGGGCAAGCAGAGGGGGGGCTGGTCCCAGGCCTCCGTGGGGGATGGGGGGCTGGCTACCTCCTGCGGGAAGTGGAGTTACCCGGCCCCAGCCTGGTCCACTTCCCTGGCTCTCAGGCTTGTGTTGGTGTTGGCTAGATTTGTGCGGGTGTTTGTGTATATTAGCAATTGTGTGTGTGTGTGTCAGGATTCATGCATGTGTCTGTGTATGTTTGCAATTGTGTGTGTGTGTATGCGCTCTGCCGCCCTCTGCCGGCACGACAACTATTTCTCTGTATGTCGCAGCCCCCATACCGTCGACCCCAGTGGAGATTTCCCCATCTTACAAGGGCTGGCTGGCCTGACCCTTCTCCCCTCTGCGGAATGTGGCGGGGGCTGCAGCTCTCCCCCTGTGGGGCAGGAGTGCCACGGTGTGGGGTGCTGGTCTCCAATGCACCAGGAGAGTAGCTCAGTTGAGGCAGGGCAGGGCGTGTGGTGTCCGTTCTGCGTTGCCTGGTGCTGGGCCATTGCACAATCCCCAGCCACGCTGCACAGCGCACCCCAAGAGGGGACAAGGGGTCCAAGCACATGATCCTGCATGAGGGGATCATTCTCATTGGTAGCCATCCAGTGGCAGTGAGTTCCGCAGGCCTTGGCACATGCTGTGTGGGGCAGGAGGTCCTTGTATTGGGAGCTGTGGGAGTGAACTGCGTGCAGTTGTATCTCTGAGCACGATTGTGAATATTATGGTGTGTGTGGGGTGATTGTGAGTGTGGCTGGGGCGGTGATTGTTGCTCTCTTGGGGGGTTGGGCTAGCATGTCCCTCTGGGTGTGTGGTGTCTGAGTGTTCTTGCGATTGTGTGAGTCTCTTTGTGCGTCAGAGTGTGTGTATGTATGTGTGTGTGTGTGACTTGCTGCAGAATACAAAATCCTGCAAAGCCATTTCCTAGTGGTTAGCCCAGCAACACACTGATACAAACAGTGTCACAGATGCACACACACACAGAGTAGGGCTCAGCCCCACCAGCAGGGGCAGCAGGGACACACACGTCTCTCCTGGGCCAGCTTGGACAATTTCCCATCACGACCCGGCACAGTGCTGGTGCCCCCACACGGGGTTGGGCAGTGACTGGGCAGGGGGGGCAGATGTGCCGGATCTGTAAAAGCAGCAAAGAGTCCTGTGGCTCCTCATAGAATAACAGCCGTGTTGGAGCATGAGCTTTCATGGGTGAATCCCCACTTCGTCGGATGGATTCAGAAGGAAGCACTTTGGGAAAATCAGTCAAGGCCCTTAGCTGAGCTGAGACACAGACCCAGTGACCCCTGCACCACCCTGGGAGGGGAGTGGGGTTGAGTGGTCAGAGCAGGGAGGGGGCTGGGCACCAGGACCCCTGGGTTCTATCCCTGGCTCTGGGGGTGGAGTGAACTGGGATCCAGGACTCCTGGGTTCCATAGGGGAAACTGTTTTTCCCTGTGCTTCCCTCCCTAGTGATCCCAGCCCAGCCCCCTAGTGGAGACTGAGCACAAGTGGGGGGAGTTGTTCTCCCACTTTGGACTTATGATTCAAACCCCTCCCCCAGGGGCTATGATATCATGAAATCTGCCCCCCACCCCCAACACAGAGAAAACTGGTGGGATTCTGTCCACACGCAGAGAATTGTCTCCGCCGGGCTCCTTCGGTTCATCTCGCTGCTCTCCCGACTGCCGCCAGACACTGCTCATCTGCATAGCCCCGCCCATGGACACGTGACACCTTCTGTCCTGCTGGTTTCAAGTGAGTGAGTTGCCCTCGGGGAGTGAGCAGGTCCCAGCACGTCACAGCCCCAGCCAGGGCCGGCTCCAGGCACCAGCTCAGCAAGCAGGTGCTTGGGGCAGCCCAGGAAGGGGCGGCATGTCGGGTCTTTGGCAGCAATTCGGCAGCGGGTCCTCGGTCCCTCTTGGAGGGAAGGACCTGCCACTGAATTGCTGCTGAAGAAGAAAGTGGTGCAGTGGAGCTGCCGCCGATTGTGATCACAGATTTTTTTCCTGCCGCTTGGGGCAAAACCCTGAGCCGGCCCTGGCCCCAGCACACGGCACAGCCCCAGCACACGTCATAGCACGTCACAGCCTGGGGCAGGGAGATATTGGGGAAGGGGATGAGGGGAGAGACCCAGCCCCATAGACCCATAGGGGCAGCGGGATATGGGGGGGCAGGAGAGGGGATGGCGGGGAGAGACCCATCTCCATAGACCCCCAGAGGCAGGAACTGAGGGGAGAAGGGGGGAGGGAGGGATCCAGCCCTATAGACCTGTAGGGGCAGGGAGATATTGGGGGCAGGAGGGGAGAAGGGGGGTTGGCAGAGACCCAGCCCGGGGTGCAGGGGAAATGGGGTGGTTTGGAAGGAACTGGGGAGGAGAAGAGACACATGGCAGGACAGGGAAACCGACTCACTCCGAATACATGCAGAGCAGGGCAGGGCGGAGGCAGATCATGCTGGTCCCAGGGTAATTTCGGGGGGTTCTGATTCCCACTCAGCTGGGGGGCTCACCTCTGGGCTGAGGAGGATGCAGGGGCTGTGTGTGTGTGTCAGGCTGGGGGAGCTGCCTGGGCAGAGGTGCTGGAACTGGGGGTGCTGAGCCACGTAAATTATCCCGATCTAAACGCCATTGTAGAGAACACTATGCTGGCACACCGCTTCCTGGCAGCCAGAGACTGTGCTTTCTACACCTGCTCCTGTGGATGTGACCTCTCTCCTGATTGCTAAGGAAAGGAGCCTTTCCAGGAAATGGCCACAGCTTCTGGGAATCCGCATGTGGCTGTGAACAGAATTTGGCTCCTGGAACACAAGGCAACTTAAAAGCTGAGCACGCAGACAGGGGCTTGAACCCTGGCCCCTCAGATTGAAAGCCTGATGCTCTACCACCTGAGCTACCTGGGCTTGTTAAGAGCATCTTCACCGTTCACCACAGGAGTGAGCAGGCAGGCAAAAGAGAGGCAAAAGAAAGTCCCCAGAACTCCTCCTCTTTCTGCACAGCCACTGCCTGTCAGCAGGATTCCTCCTCCTCCTCCCTCCTGTGCCTCAGTGCGACTAAATCTCCACAGCTAGACAGCCGGTCCGTCCGCTGCACCCCAATCCCCCATGCCTGAGCCTCCCTGTCAAAGCCCTGCACCTGGCCCCGTATAATTAAGTCTCACATCTCACTGGGAACTCGACTTCTTGTGCCAGAGAGTCTCGCCCCCCCTCAATAGGTGACCCAAGAAACACAGTGTCCACCTTTTCCAAAGAAGCGCATGAAGAAGGCGCCGCATGGCTTAACGGATAAGGTGCCTGACTTTGAATTAAGAACTTGAGGGGTCAAGTCCCTTTGTGGTTGTGTTGATGCAGTTTTACCTTCGTGCTGAAAGTCCTGCTCCTTTCAAATCTGGAACCTCTTCTTGGCCGCTCAGGCCAATGCTCTGCCTTCAGCTAGAGCCCCGGGAAGGAGTTGGGGGTTGGATGTCACAAAGGCTGGGGCATGAGCCCCAGGTGCTTCCAGTCTAGCCTTTGCTATTCCTGAATTCCCAAAGGAAATGGACGGCTGCCCGGGCTAGCGTGTGGAGCAGTTTCCTCTGTCCCTGTGCTTGAGGGGGGTTGCTACATAGCGCCTTGGGAGCCTGGATGTTTCTCTGCTTCTCACCAGCTGGAGAAAAGCCTCTTGGGATAACATCTCCTGCCCCACTGCAAAAGTGAGCATGGGGTATGGGAACGGTAAGAGGCCCCACCAGGGGGGCTGGCCCTGCTTTCCTACCGTCTACTGATGTTGGACACAGAGCATCAGCAGCCACCCCGCATGGTGGTCTGCGGGTGGCCTTCAGTGGGGGTTTGGCATGGCAGGGAGCAGGCTGGCCGGGAGTCTTGTTGCCTGTCTGCTGGCCACACATAGGCATGGTCCTGTCCTCGTCTAGCCCCGCCCTCAGTCGCTCTGTGGCTTATAAGCCTTCCCTCAGAGCTGTCAGCACCAGCCGCCTGTGCTCCACGTGCCCAGAGGAGGAGAGGTGTGCTGGGCTCCAGCCTGGGACTCTGCCTCCCTCCTGCCTATCAAGCCTGGCCCTGGCACTGCTTTCTTCAAGTGCCATGTGAGCAAGAGGAAAAGTGTGGCTACAAGCACCAGACTTGTGGGCATCAGGTGAAGCAGTGAGAATCCCAACCACTAGAGCCACTTCTAAACCCCCACCAAAGACCTGGCTCTGGTGGGGAAAGGAGTTAACCAGCAGGAGGGAAATGACCCACTTTTGTATAGCTGGAGACAGGAAAGCACTTTGAGCACCAGATCTTTACCACCAGCTAACACAAGGTCCCACTGAGATTTGAACTCAGATTGCAGGATTCAGAGTCCTGAGTGCTGCCCTTTACACCATGGGACCAGCTTGTACTGTTCTCTCGGGACATTGGTGACTCTCACAGGGCTGGCTTGTGTAAGGGACTGTTGGCCCTTTACTAAAACTTAGTGGGATTTGGTTGGCTAGTTCCCAGTCCCAATAGAAGGGGGAAGGGCCAATGGGAAATCAGGACCCTGAGACTGACAGGCCCCTGGGGCAATGGTCACCAACGGGTAGGGAACAACCAACGGGTAGGGAACAAGTGAGAATTTGTTAATGGAGAAAAATTCCTGGTGAAAATTGGCAAAGCTGTGCAGATTTTGAAAAGTTCCAGTGAATTTACACATGAAGATACAAACAGAGAGACAAACACGCACACAGAGAATGAGAAAATCACACACTGCACAGGCCCACACAGACATAACAAAACCAAACCCACACAGCACACAGAGCCATATACACAAAAAGGAAAACCTCACAAAATATAGAAAGAACAAATCCACACCAAAAATACAGCAAAAGCCCACAACAGGAAACACAAAACCCACATATCAAAAGAATACAAAGCAAAAACAATATTAATGCAAAATCATACACACATCCATGCACACAGAACTATGCAAGACATCCACCAAAATCACACAGGACCCACATGCACATCAACGTGACAGATGAAAACCACACCAGCATACAGCAAGCCAGGCAGGGTTTGAGTCTCACAGCGCAGAGGGTGAGCACACAGGTGGTTTGGGGAGCAAAGACTGAGGGGAGTCAGGGCAGTGCTCTGGGTTCTGCCTGACCCTCCTGACACAGGCAGCTGGTGGAGGGCAGAGCCTGGTAGATCTGTGGAATCTGCCCTGCTCTCTGTAAAGCAAGGGGACCTCAGTGTCTTCTGAGCAGGAATTGTATTTTCTGCAGAGCAAACTGATTGGCAGAAGCCATTTGCTTAAAGGAAACTAGGGCTGCAGGTGAGGTTTGAACTCACAACCTCAGCATCACTCCACTCAGCACTGCTCTGTAAGTACTGGGCACTAACCCATTGCACCACTGGGCCCTGCTTTCAGGAGCTTGTCTCCATGTTTCATGGCTGGATTAGAGGAGTGGGGGGGTTGCATTAGCTAATACAAATCCATATGAAAGGCTGCAGAATGGCAGCAGCAGAGGTGGGGAGCCTCCTTCCATGTGAAAGAGCTGGTTCCCCCTTCCGTTGCTCAGGGGAAGGTTGGTGCTTTGAGCCCACCTGGTGCTGGAGCATCTGATGGGTGAGATTAACGGGACTCAGGGAGGGGAAGGAAAGGGAGGGGAAGTCTTTCCTATCCCTGCCTAGCTCCACTGGTCTCCTGTGGCCCTTTCGGCTCCCTGCTCCCCTGTTGGGGAGATGCAGAGACAAGCCCCCATCGGGGTGAGTCACCGAGAGGCTGTGTCCCGTGGCGTGTGTGGGGGAGGGTTGGATGGGGCTCAAGGGGAGAAGGTTGTGTGTGACAGTGCGTGGGGGAGGGGGAGGGTGTGTTCCTTAGGATAGAAACAGAGGTGAAAGTAAGCTGGTACAAGCTGGTACGGCATAGCGGCAAGAGCCAATACGCCGTGCCGGACTGCACCGGCTTTTGCTGTGGGGATTGAAAGGGCTCTAGGCTCCCCGCCACAGCTGGCAGCCCAGAGCCCTTTAAACCCCCCACCCGCGGCTCCGGCGGCCAGGCTGGGGCCAGATTTAAAGGGCTCTGGGCTGCTGCGGCTGCGGTCAGCCCAGAGCCCTTTGAATCCCGGCCGCGCTCTGGTGGCTGGGCTGGGGCCAGAATTTAAAGGGCTACCTCTGCAGCTGGGAGGCCCTGGTTCATGTAAAGGCCCTTGGTCTCCCAGCCACAGCTGGTACTCCAGGGCCTTTAAATCTTGAGAGGCCACGCCCCTTCCAGATGAGGCCACGCCCCCCCCGGGACTCCGGCAGTACCGGTAAATCCTGTAAGTTACTTTCACCCTGGATATAAATGATGGAAAACACAGGGTAGTGACAGTGAAGCCCCGTGTCTGAGTGTTATGACTATGTGTGGTGTTGCCATTCACCTTCTCCTCCTATGGTCTCAGCTTTCATTGAATCCAGCATTTTTTCTCCTGTCATCATCCCAGAGGTGTCCCACATGCCTCAGCTACCGAGTGTCCCTCTTAGAGACGCTGAGGACTGAACTGATTTCAGCTGCTGGGCAGCTCTGCTAGGTCTTTATTCATTTGCATAGGAAAATAGTGTTTGAATTCATTTCAAGCCCCCCTCAACTTCAGCGAACTCCTGAACATACTGGAGATGGGTGTGGAAATCGATTTTCATTTGAAAAAGTTTCTTTAAGGGACTCATTTGGAGTGGAACTAGGAACCCATTACCCTACAGGGAAACATTCACCCACTGAGCTATACTCTCAACAGAGAACATCCTGTATAGCCCAGAGCAGGAACAGTTTTTAACCTGGGGGTTAGTAAACTTTATCTCTATACAAACACCACAGCTTACAAACTCCCCACCCCCGCTCTGTGTCACCAGAGCACAACAACTCTCCTTGGAGCACACACAGCTCCCCAGCTCCCTGCCCGTCAGTCTCTCCAGCATTGCTCCAATCCCTTAAAGCAGGGTCTCAACCTCAATTTACCTTAGGGCCAGGGCCAGTCCTCCAATCCTCCCAGTGGGCCAATAATGTCACTCATACCGCCCAGAACCAGCCCCCCAAAACTCCACCCCCCACCTACCTAAGGCTCTGGGAGGGAGTTTGGGTGAGGGGAGGAGGTCTAGGGTGCAGGCCCTGGGCTGGGGCTGGGGATTGGGGTGCAGGAGGGGTGCAGCCTCTGGGGGGAGTTTGGGTGCAGAAGGGGTGAGAGGCTGGTCTCTGGAAGGGAGTTTGGGTGGGGGTGGGGTTCTGGGGTGCAGGCTCTGGGATGGAGTTTGCAGCACCGTAACATGGGCGAGGCGAGTGAGGCACTTGCCTCGGATGCAGAAAGTGGAGGGGCGCAGCTCTACCACGATCAGAGGCGCTTCCACTGCCACTTCTTCGGCGGCAGTTCGTCAGTGGGTCCTTCTCTCCGAGAGGGACTCAGGGACCCACTGCTGAATTGCCACCGAAGGATGAATGAAGCGGCGGTGGCAATTCAGTGGCAGGTCCTTCCCTCCGACAGGGATCACGGACCCGCAGCCAAAGAGCCTGGAGCTGGCCCGTGCCTCGGGCACAAAAATTCCTTGTACGGCTCTGGGAGTTTGGGTGCTGGGTGCAGGCTCTGGGCTGGGGCAGGGGGTAGGAGGAACAGGAGGAGGGGTGGGGGTGCAGGCTCTGGGAGGGAGATTAGGGTGGGCAGGAGGGTGTGTGTGGAGGGAGAGGGTGCAGGCTGTGGGAGGGAGTTGGGGGCAGGTGTGTGTGGACCGGGCTGCAGGCTCTGGGAGGGAGTTTGCAGGGAGGAGGGGGTATGTGGGGAGGGGATGGTGGTGCAGGCTCTGGGAGGGAGTCAGGCGCTTACCTGGGTCTCCAAGGTGGGGTGGGCTGGGGACCTCAACGTTCTGCTGCCCCCGGGCATCACCCCCGCAGTGTCCCATTGGCTGCAGGGGCTCGGGGTGGGGGCAGCGCATGGAGGCCCAGCCCCACCCTGCCCTGCCATGGGGAGGGGCCGACGGCCACTGGAGCGAGCAGGCAGATGCTGCTCAGCTGTGCTGCACTGCTGGGGCCCCTGGGGAGGAGCGCCTGGAGGCAGCAGGTGGGGCCAAGGGAGAGATCCGGTCCCCAAACTGCTGGAGCCCCACGGGCGAGATCTGGGGATCAGGACTGCCAGCCAGCCAAACACCTTTAAGAGGAGGTGTCCCTCTCCTGTCAAAAACTGATCTTCCTCCTTCAGTTCAGTGACAGCCTGAATTGTTCCTTATCCCGGCAGAGCCAGAGGATTGAAAGCAGCAACATCAAACCCCGGTGTAGCTCGCAGGAATGGACATAAACACTCCCTGGTATCTGAGGAGATGTTCAGCTTTGCCATTGGTCAACTACAAGGCCAAAGGGAAAGGAGGTGGCACCAAACACAGGTACAAGTACTAACAACAGTGGCTGCCTTTTAGCCATAGATTTTAATCGGGCAATAAGTTGAAACAACCCCTGTTAAATCGAGGGCCGCCCAGAGGATTCCGGGGGTCCAGGCTCTTCGGTGGCGGGGGGCCCCCGCTTTGGCGGTAAGTTAGCGGCGGAGAGTCCTTCCGTTCCGGGACCCGCTGCCAAAGTGCCCCAAAGACCCACAGCGGGGGCCCCCCACCGCCGAATTACCGCCGAAGCGGGACCCGCCCCCGAAGTGCAGCCCCCACCACGGGCCTTTGGGGCACTTCAGTGGCGGGTCCCGAACGGAAGGACCCCTGCCGCCGAATTACCGCCAAGACCCGGCTGCACTCCGCGGCAGGTTCCGCCGCGGTAATTCGGTGGCGGGGTGTCCTTCTGTCCCAGAGAGGAAGGACCCTGGCAGGAAAAGACCGGGAGCGAAGAAGCTCTGGGGCCCGGGTCCCATGAGAGTTTTCCGGGCCCCGGAGCGAGTGAAGGACACTGCCCAGGGGCCCCGAAAATCTCGTGGGGCCCCTGCTGGGCCTGGGGCAAATTGCCCCATTTGCCCCCTCTGGGCGGGCCTGCATACAGGAGGCCTGTGATATGCAGGGGGTCAGATTAGATGCTCTAATGGTCTCTTCTGGCCATAAAGTCGACTAATTTCTGAAAAACTGAGTGTAGCATTGGGAGCAGCAGCGTCTGATGTTTTCCTGTCTAGCCGGCTTGCTTCCTAGAACGAATGCTCCTTGAGTGGGGTGATCCACAGGAGTAGCTCAAACCTCCAGAGTGCCTGGCCAGGGCAGGACATTAGCCCAGCAAGGGAGGGGTGTGGCAGTGGGGCCAGGATTTCATCCCATGATATCAAAATTCATCTTAGTAAAAGTATCAATGAATCAGTTTGCAGGATTTATATCAAGCATCCTAAAGTAGTTTACATATTGCTCTAATTAAGAGATCATCTCTCTGCTGGAGAATGTTATCTTAGGATAATGGTCTCCGCTGCCGAAGCATTTATGGAAAAAATGTTGACGTGTGATATTTATTTTCAAAACCTAAGGCTTTGATCCTCTCTCAATGTTCTGTTACGATGACTTTGTTTCTGTTCAAATTATCAGAATATATATCTAATAATTTTCTCAGCTGAATGTTCAAGCAGTAACGTAACAGATGTTTCCCAAACAGTTATTGACCTGAAGCATCGTGATTCGTTTAGAACAACTTATTGTTTGATTCAGCCAGTCAGATCAGTTCAGTTTATCCATAAAAACACATCCAGAGAAAGTTGACAATGGTGATGGAGAGAGGGTGGGTGAGAGGGGCTGAGCTGTTGTCTTAAATACTCTTTATGCATCTGATTAATTAGCACAGATTTAATTTAATATACATCTAGTTTAAAATTGGAAGAACTTTACTACTTACTCTCTACTTTCTCTTCATGTAAATTCAAGCATTGCACTATGCAAACTTGGGACAGCTATAATGTTAAAGAACCTGAATCTCTAAATAGGACTCAGGGAGGGCATTCGGATAAAAATCCCAGCACCTTCCCTCTTCTGACATTTGGGGAAGAGGAGTTCTCTGGGCTTCTCCCCAGGGCATCGCCCTGATTCCACCCCCCTATATTTCATATTTACTGCGGATTGATAGATTTAACCCTCCAGTTGGTTTGGTGGCTTTAGCTGGTTTTGTCAAGCTCTGTTATTGTCTCTAATTCCTTCATCAGCACAGGAAAATACAATGAATCAGCCTGGCTGATTCTCCTCTGTGTGTCTTTAAAAATACCGTGAATTTAAAAGACACTATTATTGTTTATTTTTGTTTGCACAGGTTCCATTCTGGGAGCTATGTATACAAGTCATTGTTAAACCTCAGGAACATCTGAGTTCAACGCCTTTAAAATAATGTTTGAACTATAAAGAAAATTAAACAGTGATTTCTTTTGAAATGTCAAGCTATTTTGCCCTTTTTCTAAAAAAATTCTCCGTGTCAACTAAGTCCTTGGATTGTTTGAAAACAAAATGTATTTTTGCATGGTAGAAAATTTTATGTTCAATACCCACATGAGTAACTCGTGGGTGCTGGGAATCCTTGCAAGGGGGGACACAAGGAAGCACTCTCCTCCTCAGTATGCAAAATGGGAAAAGATCAATGGCTGGAGTAGCTTCCACTGCTCTAATACCCTATTAAAGTCAATGATTTAGGTACATAACTATAGGCACTCAAGTATGGAAATTTTGGCCTATGTGATTTGACCAGGGCCACAGTGGGAGCCAGTGTCAACGCTAGGATTAGTCCTTTGTTCTCATCCCTGAGCCCACTACATACTATATTGCCTCTTCTATTTGTCTGCCCCTTTGTGGTCAAACGTCATGCTGGATGCTCAGCAGAAGAACTTGTGATGGTCCTAATGTATCAACGGTAGCCTGAGTGGTGCTGCCCACTCCAGCTGCAAAATGATCTGGGGCCTTCCCAAAATCAAAGAGCTTCTGGCTGTGATTTGTCAGTCCTCAAAGGCCAGCCAGGTGACTGTAAATAACTTACAATCATTAGGAAAATTAGTATCAAGATTCCAACTCTAGCGGTCAGACAACATTGGTTCAATTTACAAGAGATTACTTTTTATATTCCTTGGTTCCTCAAATTAGGAAGGGCCTGTGACCACAGGTCCTGCAGGGTACAAAGGGCAGGTCTACATCCCTTTTCTCTTTGTGCATAGTCCTGCCTGCTACCTTTTCAGTTTCAGTTCTGCTACCACAGCACTGATCAGCACATAAGAATAGGAAAGGGCACACACACACACCCCTCCTGGTGTTGGGAGGGGAACACAGGAATGTTATGTGCTCTTATTCAGCACATAAGAATGTTATGGCACATAGGAATGTTATGGAATAACATAGGAATGCCTTAGGGCACATAGGAAAGGGCACGCTGGTAGCACACGGCCAGGCGGACCAGTGTGCCTCTGCCTCCCAACGGGCTGCGCACCTGTGTCTGTCTGTCTCCCCAGCTCCACCAACGTGGCCTGATAGTTCACGCTTGCGATCTGGTCACCCTCCTCCCGCTCCCTTCCATCCTTCAGCCCTCTGTCCTGTCCTGTCCATCCGTCCCGCCCTCCCCTCCGTCCCGTGCCTCCCAGCCCTGTCCCCCGCTGTCCCCTGTCTGCATCCGCCCCCCCAGCCTCTGTCCGTCCTCTGTCCTGTCCCGTCCTCCCCTCGTCCCCTCCTCCGCCCGCCTCAGTCCCCTGTCCCTGTCTCCTCCCCCCAGCCCCAGCTCCGTCCCTGCAGCCTTCTCGCCCCTCCGTCTCGCGCCGCCCTCCTGCCCCCTGCTGCTGCTGCCACCCGGCCAATTGGACACGGCTCTCAGCGGCACGCTGCCCTCCTCGCGATCCTCGCGGCGGGCAGGAGAAGCCCTGAGGCAGGCAGGTGTCAGCAATCGCTTCCAGCCAGCTGCACAGCCTGCCCGGTGCTCCGCCCTCCCGGCCCCAGCAGCTGCCCTCCCGCCCCCTGGCGAGAGTGACGGGGCTGAGCTGGGCCCTGCGGCAGAGGTGACGGGACAGGACAGGCTGGTGTCACAGACGGACGGATGGAGCCACAGGGCTGCGGGGGAGACAGGGACCGGAGGGGACGCAGGGCAGGGACGGATGGAGACAGGACGGAGGACAGGGCTGGGGGATGCAGGGACGGGACGGAGGGGGCAGGGACGGATGGAGACAGGGGACGGGACGGAGGACAGGGCTGGGGGGATGCAGGGACGGGACGGAGGGGACGGAGGGGGCAGGGACGGATGGAGACAGGGGACGGGACAGAGGACAGGGCTGGGGGGATGCAGGGACGGGACCGAGGGGACGAAGGGGGCAGGGACGGATGGAGACAGGGGACGGGACAGAGGACAGGGCTGGGGGGATGCAGGGACGGGACGGAGGGGACGAAGGGGGCAGGGACGGATGGAGACAGGGGACGGGACAGAGGACAGGGCTGGGGGGACGCAGGGAAGGGAGTGAAGGATGGACGGAGGGGGAGGGTGACCAGATCGCAAGCGTGAACTATCAGGCCACGTTGGTGGAGCTGGGGGGGAGACAGACAGACACAGGTGCGCAGCCCCGTGGGGAGCCAGAGGCACACTGGTCCGCCTGGCCGTGTGCTACCAGCGTGCCCTTTCCTATTGGGGTGCGCCCATGCTGTGCCACAGAGCTCCCCTGCCCAGCACCCCCCTACAACTCTTCCACCACAAATGCACAGTGCTGTGCACACACACCTCGCCCAGCACACCCCTGCCCACAGCCCCACCACAGCTGCCCAGCACCCCACACAGAAAACCCCACTCTCTAGTTTCCCAATACACACAGATTTCCTCCCTTCCTTCCTCCCTCCCAGTGCCCTTCCCACAGCCCCACACCATAACTGCACAATGCCCCACACAGACCCGCAGTGCCCTGACACACACAGATCTCCCCCATAGCCCAGCACCCTGTTTTTCACTCTTGTTTTTTCAAGACCCAAAGGGAGAAATCTCCTCCCTCCTCCTACTCCATGGGACGAGGGAAGGGGATTGAGCTTCTATGAATAGCTCCAGTGCCTGATTCTGCTTGAACTTACTTTTCCTGAAAGAGGCACCATTTTTCTCAGTTTTACCGTCACCCTGGGGTTCTGAATAACAGCAGTGAAACTGACCAAAGCTGCTAGTGCTTGGCAGCATTGTGAGGCGGAATAGAAGCTCTGGAACTGCCAGTTTGCAGACTCAGGAAGACAGGTCTGCACTGGTTTACATTTGGAAGGTTATCTTCAGATAATGAAAGCTGGGCATGTGCTTTCTTCAGTCCCTGACAATGCATGGCAGAGAATACAATTATTAAAGAAAAACAGTTTTAGCCCCTTTTTGCACAGTTACCTGCACTTATACAGGTTGCAACCTGATATTCCTTGCACAATCTACAAGTTTGGGTGCATCGGTAATGCCCTAATTGTATTACCGTTGCACCGTGATTTTGCTTGGTTCTTGTTAACCAAGGTGAAGTATTCCTAGAAAATAGGTGAAACATTTGGATTTGTAACAGTAATGTAAATACTGTGATAAATTCAGTGCCCCTGGCTTCCCATGGTTCCACAATCATAGAAATGGCACTGGAATTTACTTTTATCTTCAGAATTCTTCCCCCCTCCCTCCGCAGATCACCATAAGAACTTCAGGAAGGGCATTTGAAATAACACATAATAGCAATTCCATGCACAAGTCTAGAGTGTTTTCTGTTTCTCTGGAATTTGGCAGTCTATGGTGCTTAATATGGGCATATATGTTTGATTACTATAGAAATTTTTCAGATCCTGTAAAAAAAAGTCTGTCTTCGCAGAATCCTCTCATCATTGGTACAGAAAGTGAAACAAAAGTGCTGCAGTATTTTAGGGTTTCTGGATTTGTTTTTCTCCAGGAAACAATTTTGGTGCTTTTATTATGCCAGATAATTACAAAAAATGTACTATCTTAAAAATACTGGTGATTGGCAGCAGTAGCCCTGGAAACGAAAATGGGTGAGATTTTCAAAAGAGAGTAAGTGATTTAGGAACATAAGTCTCATTAACTTTTAATGGGACTGGCATTTCTAAGTCATGCAGTTTTCAATGTCTCACCCATCATGTAAAATAGGGCTTGAATTTTCTATGATTTAGTTGACCACTGGCATGTACTTTCAGTATTTTCAAAAAGCATATACCAAATGGTAAATTAGAACATGCTGTAGCATGGCTAGTGCTGAATTATCAGAGAAGTAGTTTCAAAACTTCCAATTTTTATGCAGTATGTAGCTATTTATTTGTTCTAAAATCCATACTCTTACTGGCAGACTATTCTCAGACCTTGTAACCTTGTATGACTCTTACATAAACAAAGTTGTAGCTTCTAGTAGAGACTTAACTGATTTGCTCCGCTCTTTGTGTTATAGAGGAAAATCTTGTTCTCAGATGCCGATTCTTGAAATGATGAGGGTTTGTCGATCCCATAAATCACCTTCTTTCAAGGCCGGATCAGATATTCAAACAAGGTTATGAACCTCCTTACTTGTACAGTCATAATTCCAAAACAGGTCGATCAAGAGGAGTTAAGTCCCTGCCCTGTATAATTTATAAACATGAAGCTGAGTAACCTTGGATGACTAAATTAAACTCTAAAATAATAATGAAAAGCTTAGCTTTATTTTAGCAAACTGGTATTACAAGTTTCATGACATAAATGTTAATTATCAATATCTTTGGCACTAGAAAATGGATTTTTCTCTGCACAATGTCCATTTCTTGGCAGAGGATACATTGGGAACTATCAATATAAAAATGATTAATGTGGAGACATGAAGAATAATAAAACATTAAGGATGTTATCTAAATATTTCAAATAGAGAGAAAGAGGTACATGTCTACCTATAATATGAGTTTTAGGATCAGCGGGCTCAATTGTTTACAGATTCTGAATGATGCTTTGTTTTGATTCTTGTGAAAGCTTCCTTATTTATTTTCATGGCCCAGGTTGTCTCCTGGTTTCCTGTTTATATATTATATAATAAGCATGTTAATCAAGGGTGATCATGTTAGGTTCTTTTCATCCATGGTTTAAAACAATTAGATAAACTCTTTCTTTCCCCTTAGCTTAGTCTGCAGAAAAATTCACAAGATTAAATAAGCTCTGTGTGGGTTTTTCCCATGTAGAGCAGTGAAATTGTCCTATTTGTTTTTCTATTTCATATTTCTGTACATGTTAATTTATTTTTATTCCTAAACCATTCCATAAGTTCCTATGTTTAAATATAATTTGAAAGTCAGAGTCACTCTAGGCAAAAATTAGAATTAAATTCTTTATTAGAAGTACATCATTAAGCATAAAGAATGAGGAGTACTTGTGGCACCTTAGAGACTAACAAATTTAATAGCTCTGTAAAGGCAAAAGGGAAAGGGCATGGGTGGAAATGAAAAGTGCAGGCATTTGAAGAGGGATTTCACTGGAGAGAGGATGAGGCTTGGGGATGGTAGCACACATTTAAAAAAAATCATATTGCTTGTGTTTCAGGCAAAGATTAGGCATTTATTTACCTTTAAAATACATTTTTAACTGGATTTTCAAAACAGTTGCTCTCAGAAACCACTGTGTAACTTAACCCCCTTAATTTAATTGTCTAGTAATTGATAGAATTAGAAACCACAGATATTAAGAAAGATTACACCAGAGGTTATCAAGGTAATTCACTGGACTGCATTTCTGGCATCTTTTGGATGATGCTGCAGAATATTTGGGGCACGGGACCATTGTTTTGTTAGACAGTGCCTAGAACAATGAGGCCCTGAACCCTGATTGGTACAAATCATAAGAGAAAGAACGGGGTGGCAATTGCTGAAGGGCCTGATCTTGCTCTAATTGAAGTCAATGGAAAAATTCCATTGATTTCAATGGTGTAGAATTGAACCACAAAGGAGGCAGTTGGGGGAGGGATACCGCTGGGATAGGTTTACAGAAGGACAAGTGGCATTTGGGACTTCAGACACCTTGCAGAGCCAGAATGAAGTGACATACACAGAAGCAAAGACAGAGGGGTGGTTGGTGAAGCTATTAACAGCTGGGAGGTCCAGATATGTGAGCCACACTCAACAAAGTGAACATGTACAAGCACTGGGCCAGAGTTTATTGTTTCCTGGATACTTTAAACAGGATCATTACATGCTGAAATAGATGAGTATTGCTAGAGTTATGAAGGCAAAATTGTCCTGTTAGATTGCACCTGGGGAAATCTGGGTTTTGTTTTATCTGTTGGTTTTATGGTTACTGTATATTTTGTTCCTGTCCTCTTTATAAAGTGCTGCTGATTTTTTTATATTGTTCCTTATTCATTTGATGCCAGGGCCTTATTATATCCCGTTGTTGTTTTTAGGCTACTCTTGTGGAGTATGAAATATAATTAAAAGGCCACATTTTCAAAGGATCCTCCTCTATTCAGGCGTGTAGAAGTTTTCATGCAAATAGCAGCATGTGCATGTTTCAGGTAACAGCAGATGCATGCACAGGTGATAGATTCAGACTTGCAGTGCTCAGAAAGTGTGCATACAGATATTTGCATGGATTTAAATAGAGGCCACTTTTTGAAAACGTGTCAAAAATATCAGTAAGTTAGGCCACCTTATAATTAGGTTACATTTAAATAGCTACATAAGTGGGATCAGGGAGATCTACTTTGTCCTGAGCTGTTACAATTGAAAAGTGCTGGGTCACTTTAATAATTTCAAACCCCTATAAAGAACCCCTTGTTATGGCAGGAGTCTTGTAGGTGATGTATGTGATGATGAATATGCCAGAAAAATTCCAAGATATCGTGTGTAATTGAGCAAAACCCCAGGTTTAATGGAATTGAAAAGTACTTGTGTCACAGATGTAGGCAATTACTGTTCATAAAGGCACCCACAACTTGAAAATCATTTCAATCAGAAAATGCTGCATCTACTATTGTTACAATTAGCCACGGAGGTTGCTGTCACTGAAAGGGATTAATGAAAAATAACATTTTCATCTCTTGTTTTCATTTGTTTGCTGTGTGCATTTGGCAGGTCTCTGTGTAATAGTCCTTGTGTGATGGTGCCTGCCCTTCCCTATGCTACTGAATAATGTGCTGATCAGTACTGTGGTAGCAGAACTGAAACTGAAAAGGTAGCAGGCAGGACTATGCACAAAGAGAAAAGGGATGTAGACCTGCCCTTTGTACCCTGCAGGACCTGTGGTCACAGGCCCTTCCTAATTTGGGGGGAACCAAGGAATATGAAAAGTAATCTCTTGTAAATTGAACCAATGTTGTCTGACTGCTAGAGTTGGAATCTTGATACTAATTTTTCCTCATGATTGTAAGTTATTTACAGTCACCTGGCTGGCCTTTGAGGACTGACAAATCACAGCCAGAAGCCCCCTCGAGGTTTGAAACCTGTTCAGTCTCAGTCATCTGGTGAGAGTTGAATTCTAGGCATGGAAAAAACGAGCTTAAGGAGGCAGAATTTTATTGTGTACCTGGGATTTTGTCCCTTAGATTCACTGGGGACATTGGGGTTTGTCCTTTGTTTCACCTTTTCATCCATCCCTCCCTCCCTCCTTTCTCTTCGTCTCTTGCTTCTTTTATCCTCTCTTCTATTCCGCACCCAAAACCAGGAGAGGTGTGTGTGTGTGTGTGTGTGTGTGTGTGTGTGTGTGTGTGTGTTGCGGGGCAGTGATCCCCACCAGTGACCTGGGCCATCCCTTGGGCTCTCTGGTGAGAACTCTCAGCCTCCCATCCTCAGTTTCTACCCTGATTGTCTGAGCAGGGGGTTATTGCCAGAGAAGAGACTCAGTTCTTGTTGTTCTTTTTTAAGACCAAGTAAATAAGTCATAAGCAGTTGTATGTTTGATGAATTTTGCTGCTTCTCTGCATTAATTGTCTCTGAGCAGTTCATGATTCTCTCTGACATTCCAGTTCTCCTAAAATACTGGCTGAATATTTACTGTGCACTGTTGCTGGTCTGGAGCTCATCTGAGAGCACTTTACTCAGATCATTCAATGTCGGAAATTTAAGATCCGATGCTTAGTTTGAAAATCAGGGCTCTTGGGTCTTATTCCCAACTCTGCCACTGATTATGCGACCTAAGACAAGTTAATTATCCTTTCTCAGCCTTATCTTCTCCCTCTTTCAAGTAGGGATAATAATGATCCACTCCTACCTACCTCACGGTGGGTGGAGATAGGGCCAACTCTAGGTTTTTTGCTGTCCCAAGCAAAAAAAAAAATTGACTGCCCCCACCCCAGCCCTGGGCTCCTCCCTGAATCTCCCTGCTGCCCCAGCCCTGGGCTCTGCCCCTCCACCCACACCCCCTGCTGCCCCAGTTCTGGGCCTCCCCCCAACAACCTGTACCCCCCTGCTGCCAGCCCTGGGCTCTCCCCCACACACCCGCACCCCATGCCATCCCAGCCCTGGGCTCTCCCCCACACACACCAGCACCCTCTGCCACCCCAGCCTTGGGATCTTCCCCACACATGCACCCTGTGCTGCCCCAGCTCTGGGCTCCCTGCCCACTTGCACCCTCCTTCCACCCCCGCCCTGGGTCCCTGGTAACGTGCTCCCAGAGTGGGTCATTCAGCAGGAATTTTGGATGTGCACAGTACTCTGACATGA
Source organism: Mauremys reevesii (assembly GCF_016161935.1). Taxonomy (NCBI): domain Eukaryota; kingdom Metazoa; phylum Chordata; order Testudines; family Geoemydidae; genus Mauremys; species Mauremys reevesii. Next base: position 18,103,968 of record NC_052639.1, read on the forward strand.
TTGGTTCCTATTTGGTTACAGTACTGCAGTAACATGGAAAATTTTTCAGCTTGTGTGATTAATGGTTATCTGGATGCATATTATAAGACTGTCCTACAGAAATGAGGAAACGTTGAGGTGCCTTTATTATTCTTATGTTCCATTCTTTGTTTCTATGGGCAATTTGCCAATGCAATATCACTGTCTTCCTTTTAAACAAATAAAACTATAAAACAAACAAACAAAGGCAATGTCTTCTGAAGGGGATATCTAGGGCAAAGCCTTCTACAACTTGGGCACACTCGTTCCCCATTCACAGTGCCACCCCGCTCTAGCAGTGAGCTCTCCATTGACAGCAAGCTGCAGCTTGAGGTTTCAGCTACTGTACTCCCTCCCCCTCCCTTTCCTGTTGATAGCGGCCAAGGGAATGCTGAGAAATGTAGTTTTTTCCCTGCTCCAGAGCTGGCTCTATAGGCAGGAGCTAACCAAGGAACTACAGCCCCAGGGCCCCCTGTTGGTTCTCAGCTCCCAGGCTGGATCCCTGCTGGCTGCCGCCCCTGCAAATGGGCTGCTCCAAGCACCTGCTTGCTTTGCTGGTGCCTAGAGTCGCCCCTGCCTCCACCCATCCTGCACCCCCACCCTGTGCCCCAGCCTGGAGCCTGCACCCAGCACCCAAACTCCATTCCAGAGCCCAACCTCTCAACCATCCCACACCCCAAACCCCTGCCCCAACCCAGGGCCTGCACCCCAGACCTCCTCGCCCGACCCAAACTCCTTGCAGAGCCTGAGGCAGGTGAGGGGCAGAGTCTGTCGGGGGAGGGCTCTGTGCAGTAATATAGTGACTCCTTGGGTCTTTGAATGAGGGTTTATACTTGGGGTGGGGGGGTGAGGAGGCAAGCAGCGAGTCGGTGGATGGAGAGGGGCAAATCTCCCAGATTCAAAATCTGTGACTGTGTCTGTTGGTCCTTCTAGCTGCTTTTCTCTGGGCTGGGGGTTGTTCCCACAGGAAGGTGTTTGCTTCTTATCCCCGAGGCCATCAGTATGTCTGCTCTTCTCTAGTCAGCCCACTTGCCAAGCTTGATTGTCCTTGGTTGGGCGGCCAGCCCCCCTCCCAGGATTGCCGCGGTCTGGCGGCCCTGCCCCCCACGCCTTCCTCAGCCACACCTCATTCATGCACTAGGGCAGTTGACTACCCAGTGGGGGGGGGGGGGAGATCTTATTCTACTTCTAGCAAAAAGACACTTTTCTTTACCTTAATTACACTACCTTAGGGGCCCGCTATAACATATTACCAAGGTTCAATACAAAGTCATATACAAGTTATACAACAATGCATAATGCAGAGATTTATCTACAACTGCATTGATTGACTGCATTGATTGACTGTGCAGTAATATAGTGACCCCTGGTCTTTGAATGAGGCTTCATACTTGCCTCATTAATGCAGAGAAGCAGCAAAATCCAAACATATAAGTGGTTATGACTTATTTACTTGGTCTTAAAAGAGAACAAAAGGCCTTGAGTCTCCTCCTGTCATTAACCCCCTGCACTGTACAAAGACTGAATGGCCCATCCCAGTTGTGGATGTACTGCAGAGACTTGATTTGAACCTGCAGTTTATTCCATCACTGCTACAAGCCTGAACCAAGAACTTTGCCAAAGTACAAGTTTTGCCCAGGGCACCATTTACCCTAACACTGATTTTCATATTAACCATCAGATCTTGCATCTGAAGAAGTGGGTATTCACCCACGAAAGCTCATGCTGCAAAACGTCTGTTAGTCTATATGGTGCCACAGGATTCTTTGTTGCTTTTACAGATCCAGACTAACACGGCTACCCCTCTGATACTTGACATCAGATCTTGAATTTCATACATTGAATGACCTCAATAAAGTGCTCTCAGATGAGCTCCAGACCAACAAGTATGCACAGTAATTATTCAGCCAGTGTTTTAGGAGAACTGCAATGTTAGAGAGAATCATGAACTGCTCAGAGACAATTAATGCAGAGAAGCAGCAAAATCCATCAAACATATAAGTGGTTATGACTTATTTACTTGGACTTAAAAGAGAACAAAAGGCCTTGAGTCTCCTCCCTGTCATTAACCCCCTGCTCAGAAAATAAGGATATAAACAGAGGATGGGAGGCTGAGGGGTCTCACCAGAGAGCTCAAAGGATGGCCCAGGTCACTGGCAGGGATCAATGCCCCAGCACTACTGCAGCTCCACAGTTTGGGGTGGACCTCCCACAGTGAGAGCTGCCGAGCACTCCCACACACACACACACACACACACACACACACACACACACCCTCTCCTGGTGTTAGGAGGGGAACAGGAGAAAGCAGAAAAGAAGCAAGAGAGGAAGAGAAAGGAGGGATGGATGGATGGAGGAAAAGGTGAAACAAAAAGGACAAACCCTAATGTCCTCAGTGATTCTAAGGGACAAGATCCCAGGTTTGGAATAAAATTCTGCCTCCTTAAGATCATGTTTTCCATGAATTCAACTGACACCAGATGGATCAGACTGAACAGTTTCAAACTTCAAGGAGACTCTTACCTTCTAAACAGGGTCAGCTGTTTTCAAGTAAAATCACTAAAAGGGAAGGAGAAAACTCGAAAGAGGTTCCTCCTGGCGCTCAGGTACGTGAACCCCAATATTCCCCCAGTCCTCAAAGAGAGACCTGGAGAAGGAGACTTGCTGAAGCAAAGCCACAGGGTCTCTGAGGTTTCCCTGGTCCCTCACCCCTGTCCTGCCTGGCTGATGTCAGCATCTCTCTGTGAGGTCACCACCTCCCCACCACCTTTGGCCAATAGTCTGAGGTTCTGCAAAAGGCCTTTGTGATGTCACTGCCACACCCCTCCCTTGCTGGGCTAATGTCCTGCCCCTGGCCAGGCACTTTGGAGGTTTGAGCTACTCCCTGTGGATCACCCCACTAAGGAGCATTCGTTCTAGGAAGCAAGCCGGGTAGACAGGAAAACATCAGACGCTGCTCCCAAGGTAAACTCCCAATGCAGTTTTAAAGAAATTAGTCGACTTTATTGCCAGAAGAGACCATTAGAGCATCTAATCTGACCCCGGCATATCACAGGCCTCCTGTATGACACACTAGCTACTTTTGGGGTAAACACATTCCAGAAAGGCATCTAGTCTTCATGAAATGACGTCACGAGACGGAGAATCCACCACTTTCCTTGGTAACTTGTTCCTGTGGTGAATCAACCTCGCTGTTGAGTATTTGTGCCTTAATTGTAATATGAATTTGTCTCTGTTCACCTTAGGACCCGGCGAGGTGGGAGTGTGCCAGACCTTGGGCTGCAGCCCAAGCCGGAACGTCTACATGACAATTAAACAGCCCCACAGCCTGAGCCGTGTGGGTCCAAGTCAGTGGTACGGGCCAGCCACCGTGTCTAACAAGTTTGCGTGGAGAATTTGCGGCAAAACTGGGAACTGAACCCAGATTGTTTCAATTCTTGCCTCCCCCCTTAACCGCAAGCCCAGCGTGTGTGTGTACAGCATTGTTTTGGTCTGTGTTTGCCTTGCATTGGCTTCCAAGGGAGGCTGTGGAATTTCCTTCATTGGAGGTTTTAAGACCAGGTTAGAGATACGCCAGTCTGCGAATGTCTAGGGATACTTGGTCCTGCCTCAACACAGCGGGCTGGAGTAGATGACTTCTCAAGATCCCTTCCAGGCCTACATTGAAATAATTCTCTTTGTGCTGCGTCATGTTCTACGCTGAGCTGTTTTGCATGGTGCCATTTGGAACTGTGATCGCACCATGTTGTGTAGCAGTTTTATGGTGAATTGTTTTGCCTCAGCTTGTTTTCCATTGTGTACTTTTGTCCTAGGATGTCATAGTTCGCATCGTGTTGCTTTCTTTTCCTTTGTATTGTCATTTTATGCTGTGGAGTGTAGGTTGTGTTTTTTTTCCCCCTGAATTTGCCTGACATTATGTTGTGGTGAGTTTTATTCTGTATGTTGTGTTTTTATATGTATATATTGCATCGCATCCTAGAAATGTAGGGCTAGACAGGACCTCAAGATGTCATCAAGTCCAGCTTTCTCTGCTGAGGCAGGACCAAGTATATGTAGATTATCTCTGACAGAGCTTTGTCCTATTTGTTCTTAAAAACTTCCAGGAAAGAGACTCCCAGCCCCTTGTAAGACTGTTCCAGAGCTGAACTGCCTTAGCTCTGGGGACACCCACACAGATTTTAGTGGTGAGCAGCTCTGGAGAGAGAGGAGACCCCAGTGAGTGGGCAGTTGGATAAAGAGACTAAAGTTGGGAGGAGAAACATTGACGTGTCCAAGGTCACCCAGGCTGTCTGTGACCGAGCTAGAAATAGGTTCTAGTGCCACCGTACTGCTGTTTCTGAAGGTCTCTGCCACACTGCTGTTTTAGGCACTGGTGCAAACCCTTAGTGTAGACAGAATTTACACTAGTGCACTCTGGCACTGCTGCACCATGTCCCAGTTTGAAGGTTTGGGGTGGGGAGAGGGGCTGTGACCTCCCTGAGGCCTGAGGCTGACTGAACGGTGCAGCTGGTAACGGAGGGGCAGCAGTGAGTGCTGGAGGTATGAGCCAGGAGCACAGCCCCACAGGACTGGACACTGACTTCTTCTGACCCAGGTGACACACGCCCTGCGAGGTGGTTTGTCCATGGATGTGCAGGCTGTCTTGGCAGAGCAGCTCATTTGCAATCTCTGCACAGCTCTTCCTACAGTGTGCACTGGGGACCTTTCCAAGCTGCGAGTGACGGGGCTCGGGAGTTAACAGGATCTGTTCCTGGCTCTGTCATGGACCTGTTTAGTGACCTTGGGGAAGTCACAGCTCCTCTCTCTGTAACACTGTCTTCAGTGACTCGAGAGCACTAGCACCAGCCTCAGGCAGACTGGTGAGAAGTAGGGCACAAACCCCAAATTGGGTGTGAGGTCTGTATGGAGATTTCACCAACCAAGTATCCAGTGTAAACGCTTCAGGCATTGTAACAGCATTAACATGGAATCACAGACAGTCCTCTTGGGTGATCCCATATATCTCACCACGCAGGTGAGCTCCCCTTTGTGACAGGTGGTCCCTTACTCCAGGGGTTCCCAACCTTTTTCTTTCTGAGCCTGCCCACCCCCCACCCCCACACACGCTTCTAGCCAGTCCTTTCATAACCTGTATTAAGACTTATTTAAAAGGAAACGAGAGTTGTTAACAAAGTTAAGCAGGTAATCCTATAGATGCAGATGAGTTGCAGTCTTAAATTTCAAAGGTAATAGAAGCTTCTGTAATAAGCAAGCTCTACATATTCTTTAGGACTAACCCAGGCTAAGCAGCTGGGGATCTCTTGCTTATGCCTAGAAACTTTGCCCCCCCCCCCCGAGTCCAGGCAGCATACAGACAATCAGTTCCTTCTCTATTGGGTTTTTCATCCCCTTCCTACCATGTGCTCTGAGCAGGAAACTCAGCAAATGGGAAGTGAAGAGCACAACAACAGTCTTGTGTCCTTGTTAACATCCCATAATAGTCTCTCTGGTGTTGATGGACCTTTCCTGCCAGGCATTCTATTGCCAATCAGCACTTCACGTAGGTAAAGTCTCTCTCCTGTCTGGTGATTTACAGAGCCACAGAGGCTCACAATGCAACTAGTCAGATGTTAACTCAGGCAGCAACTTACAAGCATTCAATAAAGTCTAAACACAAAACACATTCTTATGTTCACAGTCTGTATGAGGAGTATCTACTCATTTGGACTCACTGGGGAGCCACAGAAAGAAACAAGGTGTGCTGAGGCAAGAAGGCCCAGTCTCAGAGCCCCCAGGGTCACGCTTCCCAAAAGCTAAAACTAGGCCCAGCCCATGAAAGGGGCACTCCCAGGAGAGACTGTATAAAGGCTGGAGCATCAAATAACTTAGTTAATCTGAGAGAGCTGCCTTGGGGACAATGACAGGGAGAAACCCCAGAGTGACTTCTTTGATTCTGCTCATCTCTGGCCTTTGGTTCATAGAATCACAGAACTGGAAGGGACCTTGAGAGGTAGCTAGTCCAGTCCCCTGCACTCAAGGCAGGATGAAGTATTATCTAGACCAGGAGTGGCCAACCTGAGCCTGAGAAAGAGCCAGAATTTACCAATATACATTGCTAAAGAATCATCAGCTCCCACCTCCTGCTCCCAGTGCCTCCCACCCATGGGAAGCCACACTAATCAGCACCCCCCCCCCTCCTCGCACTCCCGATCAGCTGCTCATGCTATGCAAGACACTCGGTGGGGGGACGGGGGGGATGGAGCGTGGGCACTGCAGGCTCAGGGAAGGGGTGGGAAGGGGTGGAGTGGGGCAGGGCCTGTAGCTGAGTAGTGAGCACACCCAGCACATTGGAAAGTTGGTGCCTGTAGCACCAGCCCCGGAGTTGGTGCCTGTACAAGGAGCTGCGTATTAAATTCTAAAGAGCCACATGTTGGCCACCCTGATCTAGATCATCCCTGAGAGGTATTTGTCCAGCCTGCTCTTAAAAATCCCCAATGATGGAGATTCCACAACCTCCTAGGCAATTTATTCCAGTGCTCAACCACCCCGACAGCGAGTTATTCCTACGGTCCAACCTAACCCTTCCTTGCTGCAATTTAAGCCCATTGCTTCTTGTCCTGTCCTCAGAGGTTAAGAACAATGTTTCTCCTCTCTCCTTGAAATGAACTTTTATGTCCTTGAAAGCTGATCATATCTTCTCCTGACTAAACAAACTCAATTTTTTCAGTCTTCCTCATAGGTGATGTTTTCTAGACCTTTAATCATTTTTATTGCTCTTCTCTGACTTTCTCCAATTTTTCCACATCTTTCCTGAAATGTGGCACCCAGAACTGGACACATTACTCCAGTTGAGGCCTAATCAGTGCAGAGTAGAGCGGAAGAATTACTTCTCATGTCTTGCTTACAATACTCCTGCTAATACATCTCAGGATTATACTTGTTTTTTCCAACAGTGTAACACTGTTGACTCATATTTAGCTTGTGATCCACTGTGACTCTGAGATCCGTTTCTGCTGTGCTCCTTCCTAGGCAGTCATTTCCTGTCTTGTATGTGTGCAACTGATTGTTCCTTCCTAAGTGGAGTACTTTGGATTTGTCCTCATTGAATTTCATCCTATATTCTCCAGTTTGTCCAGATCATTTTGAATTGTAATTCTAGCCTCCAAAGCACTTGCAGCCCCTCCCAGCTTGGTATCATCTACAAACTGTATACGTGTAACAGAGAGACTCTGCTACTGGGAGGGTTTCACTATGTCTAGGAGGGTTACACCCTGGTGGGAGGGGGCTAGGCCTGTACTGGAATAAGGTCATTTTGTGCTACACAGTGTGGCAGAACCTAGAATGTCCATTACCAGGGAAAATGCTGGGGAATTGACATGTGGAAAGGACAGAAACCCTGTCTGAATTCTCTCACATTGCCCTTCTTGCCCTGGCAGGCTACAGAATAATGTCCACCTTTCACCCTAAATCATCCCCTCCTCCCAGCTGGAAGGAAACGGCTGCAATGGAGCTGGCTCAGGTAAGGGATTATCAGGACGCTGGTGGTGGGTTCTGCTTGGAGGAGAGGAGAAGTAAATGTATAGGAGGGTGGGAGCTGCTAGAGGTAGTGGGAAGCAGGAACTGTCTAGGTGTGGAATGGGAGGGGAAAGGATGTGACAAACCTGCTGAGACTTGTGTACTCTAGGGTGTGATGGGCTGTCACCCCGGGGGTGCAGTCTGGGGGGCTTCTGGGAAACACTGTCCCTCTAACCTTCAAACTGGGTTGGCCCTTCTCACACTGCCAGCCTCTCCAGGCCCTGTTATTACCCAACAGGACAGCAGGTGGCACCACGCATCCAACTAAGCTACCTGAGTGCTTTACCTAAGCCACTCAAAGACAGATAGAAGACAAAAGCCAATTTCCCAGCCATAAGTGGTAGCAAACAGATCAAAGCAGATTACTTAACAAATAACCAAAACTCAAACTAAGCTTAACATACTATCTGGATAGAATTTGAATTAGCAGTTTCTCACCCTGACTGATGATACAAGCAGTCCACCAAGTTTCCGACACAAGCTAAAAATCCCTTTACCCTGGGACCAGCAGTTCCCAGTTCAGTCTTTCTTCCTCAGGTGTTTCCAGGAGTTCTCTTGTGTGGGGAATGAGGCCAAGAAATGATGTCACACTCCACCTTATGTAGCTTTTCCATATTGCGGGAACCATTTGTTCCAAACTTGTTTCCCAGTCCAGTTTGTGGAAAATACAGGTACAAAATGGAGTTTGTTGTCATGTGGTCTGCTCACATGCCCTAGCATGCCCTGCTGAGTCATAGTAGCCATGACTCATAGGCTAGCTGAAAAATTCACAAGAGGGCTAAGCTCTTCCACGGTCCATTGTCTTTCTTGATGAGCCATGAACACTGTCTGGCTTCTTTGTTGTACCTGAAAGGCTTGTTGTGAGTGTTACCCAGAGTAAACACATTTGAAATACAGATACAGAGTCAATATCCATAACTTCAGTTACGAACATGATACATGCACACAAATAGGACAGTCATATTCAGCAAATCATAACTTTTCCAATGACACTGAACATGATGCATCTTGCACAAAATGTAACATAATTATGTCCTAATCATTTTATAATCATACCACTATGCTGAATGTGTGGTGTAGTGTCAGGGCCTAATTTCAAGGCACAGGAGTTGGGAATGGAACTTCCACTCTTTGTGGAACAGGAAATAACCCTCCAGCCAGGGCTGGGAAAACTTCCTGACTCCCACTGCTGGAGCCTGAATCTTCTGACACTTCATTAGTTACCACGAACCCCAATCTTTGTGGCCACTGCCAACTTTATCAATGATGATTTTATATTCTCTTCCAGGTCATTGATAAGAATGTTAAATAGCGCAGGCCAAGAACCAATCCTTGTGGGAACCCCTAGAAAGAAATCTACTCAAGCATGGTTCCCATTTACAATCATAGTTTTTAATCTATTTAATGTATGCTGTGTTTATTTTGTATCTTTCTAGTTTTCTAGTCAAAATATTGTGCTGAACCAAGTCATATGCCTTACAGAAGTCTAGGTAATGTTTTCACCTCTTAGCTCATCAATACTATTAGCTGCAACCAAACTTTTGATCTCACCCAATAAGGATATCCAGTTAGTTTGATTGGATCTGTTGTCTCTGAACCTTTGTTAATTGGTACTAATTATATTACCCTCCTTTACCTCTTTATTAATTAAATCCATATTCGCTGCTCTATTATCTTGCCCAGTATCGGACTAACACTCTTGTAATTAGCTGGGTCATCTCTTTTACACTTTTTAAATATTGGCACAGCATTAGCTTTTTCCAGTCTTCTGAATTTCCCCATTGGTCCAAGTCCTAATTAAAATCAACATTAACAGTCCTCCACCAGGTCTTTCAAAACTCTTAATACAAGTTATCTGGACCTGCTTATTTAAACATGTCTAACTGTAATAGCTGCTGTTAAACATCCTCATGAGTTATTGTTGGGATGGAAAGACTGTCGTTGTCAACGTCTTATATGATTACATCATCTGTTTTTCTCCAACTCCAGGAGTGAAATATTTATTGAACACTTTTACCTCTTCTGTATTATTTTTGATAATTCTGCCATTTCCATCTAGTAATTTACCACTACCATTGTTAGGGATTAATTTTGTACTTAATATACTTTTTTAAAACTTCCTTCTTATTTTCATTAAGTGGTCATTGATTTCTGATAGCTTCCTTACCAATTTTCTACAATTCTGACTTTCTAACTGTTATTCTTTACTGTTGACTTCCCTTTCTTCCATATATTTTCTTTGGAGATTCCTACCAGGGAGCCACCAGCAGGGTCCAGAGACAGCCCCATCTCCTATATCAAGCCCTGGCTAGTAGCTATGTGATAAATGTGATGACTCTGCCTCTGTCTGTCAGTTGGGAGACACAAAGGTTCTCTCTTTCCACCCTCTGATGCCTCCTGGCTGCTCTAAGCAAGGTGGGTGGGACTCTGTTAACATGTGCCTCCTGGAGCTTCCATTTACTTGGTGCTGCTGTTCCATGAATAGTGGGGTTGTGAGTGGGGCAGCAGGTACTGAGTGTTGGACTCTTGCTCTTTCAGGGGCCGGTGACCTTTGAGGAGGTGGCTGTGTATTTCACCAGGAAAGAGTGGGTTCTGCTGGACCCCAGTCAGAGAGCCCTCTACAGGGATGTCATGCAGGAGAACTATGAGACGGTGGTCTTGCTGGGTAAGGAGTCCTGTCGCCTGGGTTATTAGAAGCTGTGGGGTCTCTAAAGAACCTGAGTAGTAATAACTGTATACCTTTATTCATCATACAAGTTTTGCAGGTTTTCTTGCTCCCTTTTTGCCTTATCTCCCACATGCTAGTATCATTTTTGGACATGTGCCTTTTTGGTGCCGTCAGTCATTTTAAAATTGGATTTAATATATCCTTATTGGCTATATTAATCACTGTAGCTTTCATGCCTTTTCCTCATTTTAAGAGGAAAATATGCCTCCTGTAGAATTCTAAATTGAGTAAATATGTGTATGACTCATGCATGGTTTGTGTGACAGTGAGATGAGCTCTTTTAGGAGAGCGTGTATTGTTGCCATTCAGGATCCCATGGGTGAAGGGATAAGAGAGCCGTGGAGGGGCAGAGAAGGGGGGGGAGTAGGTAATTCTGGGGTGCCAGGACATGGGGAGGGTGTGTGCAGGGTTAGAGCTAAGAAGCAGCAGGGAGGTAGGAGGTAGTGAGAGATGAGGAGAAAATACAAGAAGCTCCCAAGGTGCCGGGAAGTGGTGCTGGCTGAGAGTAATGGGAAGAAGGGGAGGGGAGCGTGGAGGAAGGGCACCCGGGAAGTGGGCTGGGTGGGTCATTGGGAGGAGGAGAGGTTTGGGAATCTAGAGCTGTGGGGATCCCAGACCTTTAACCTCAATCCCTACTGAAGCCTTGTTGCTTTAGAGCCTACACTCCAGTTTTATTTCTGTTCAGTTTCACTTCTTTTACATTTTTCCCCAAATATCATTATTTTAACATTTGACCTCCTCTCCCACTCATAACCCCTCTCCCCATATAACCTCCCCATGTCTATGCTCAGTGACCCTGGCCACTGATCCTGAGTCCTTGCTGCATTCCTCCCTGTGACGATGCGGTTCTGGCGGGACCCAACGGAGAGTGCCAAATCAGGACCAATTGCTCAAACAGGGCAGTCACAGCCCTAGGCTGGGGTTTTTCCACCTCTAAGGCAAACCAAACCAGCCAGACAAAGAGGACTTTGGTTTCACCCCACTGGCTAACCACAAGTCACACAAGCAATTCCCTTAGACACTCCAGTCTCCCAGTATCACCACCAGTGCCACTCGTCCTGGGGATGAATGGTTATGAAAACCAACACCCCAATAAAAGAAAATGGTTCTCTCGATCCCAAAGGACCAAGCCCCAGACCCAGGTCAATATACACATCAGATCTTACCCACAATTCACACTGTTGCCAATCCTTTAGAATCTAAAATCTAAAGGTTTATTCATAAAGGAAAAAAAGGTAGAGATGAGAGCTAGAATTGGTTAAATGGAATCAATTACATACAGTAATGGCAAAGTTCTTAGTTCAGGCTTGTAGCAGTGATGGCATAAACTGCAGGTTCAAATCAAGTCTCTGGAGTACATCCCCCACTGGGATGGGTCATCAGTCCTTTGTGCAGAGCTTCAGTTTGTAGCAAAGTCCTCCAGAGGTAAGAAGCAGGATTGTAGACCAGATGGAGATGAGGCATCAGCCTTAGATAGGCTTTTCCAGGTGTAACAACCTCTTTGTCCTTACTGTGGAAAATTACAGCAAAATGGAGTCTGGAGTCACATGGGCCAGTCCCTGCATACTTTGCTGAGTCACAAGGCGTGTCTGCCTTCTCTCCATGGGTCAATTGTGTAGCTGATGGTCATTAATGGGCCATCAAGCAAGCTGGGCAGAGCTAACACCAACTTGTCTGGGATGTTTTCCAGGCTGTGGCGCTGCAAATTTGTAAGTGTAGCCAAGCCCCCAGAAGCACAGCACCAACTTGAAATACAGACAGTATAGAGCCAATATACATAACTTCAACTAAGAACAAGACCTCAGACTATCCTAGTGAGAGACGGCCCATACACAGGCAGACAGTGATTTTGATTCTTTGTTTTTATACCCCTGTAACTAGCTAAGTGATAAAAATACACCTAAGTTCTTAAAGTCTAGGCTTTACAGACAGACCTGAATATCTCTATTCTAACAGTGGGTTCTACCCTTTCCCCCATTCTGTCTGTCTTGTCTATTCAGATTGTAAATTCTTCAGGGCATGGGCCATCTACTATTCTGTGTTTGTACTTGGCCGAGCACAATGGGGACTCACTGTTAGTTCGTTCTTAGGCACTAAGGTAATGAATATGATTAACAACTCTCCTGCCACTTTGAGCCAAGGAAGCTGGCCTTGGGATGTTACTGCTTAAAAATGAGCTGGGGGTAAAACCATGGACTATTCCTTGTGACAAGTATCCCACAAATTCCACTCACCTCCCTTGTTTTCTTTGCCTGGAGTAGGGCTTCCAGATTCCACACCTGATGTGATCTCGCAGCTGGAACGAGAGGAAAAGCTGTGGATCCCAGATCTCCAGGGCTCTGAGAAAGAAGTCCTCCTGAGAGCTGCCTGCACGGGTAAGGAATTGGTTAAATCAGCTCAAAAACTGTCTGTGATTTCAGGAAACATTTGGGATGCCCTACAAAGACCCTATGAGCTCTCCAAATTCAGGATTGTTCCCTGCAGGTGTGGAATCATTAGGCAGATGTGACTCATGGCTTCCCACCTATGCTCTGACAAGTGGCAGCAGGTCCCTGCCCAATGTAGCTTTCCCCAGAGTGTTCTGGTGAAAATCAGCACCTGATAGGTTTGATCTCTCCCACACATATTTTGGTTTGTTCATCCCTTTTACCATTCCTCTCTCTGAGATTTCCTTTCTCTCCGGTGCAGGGAGTGACCTATATCTGGATTCGCTCAGTCTTCCATCAGGTGATGGGATGGTGAGTGAAAATAAGGACCAGAAACCCCAGCAGGAAGATGCTGAGCAAGTAGAAACACATGGAACGTTATCAGGAAGACCCAAAGGAACGTTTCCGGGAGTTGTGCACTCCCAGAAAAAGAAACAGCCTGTGAGACTCAGCAGAGGTCAGAAGAAAACTTAAGTAGCCTCTCAGACCTTATTCCACACGAGAGAATCAACTTGGAACAGACACGCTACACATGCCATGATTGTGGGAAAAGCTTCAATGGGAGCTCAAACCTTGTCACTCATCAGAGAATGCACAGAGGAGAGAGACCCTACATGTGCTCCGAGTGCGGGAAAAGCTTTAGTCGGCAGTCACCCCTTATCACACATCTTAGAATCCCCACAGGAGAGATGCCCTACACATGCTTTGAGTGCGGGAAACACTTCACTGATAGTTCAGCCTCATCTCACATCAGAGAATCCACACACAGGAGATGCCCTACATGTGCTCCGAAAGTGGAAAAGCTTTAGTCGGCAGTCACCCCTTATCACACATCTTAGAATCCCCACAGGAGAGATGCCCTACACATGCTTTGAGTGCGGGAAACACTTCACTGATAGTTCATCCATCATCTCACATCAGAGAATCCACACACAGGAGATGCCCTACATGTGCTCTGAGTGTGGGAAACGCTTCAATTGGAGCTCACACCTTATCACACATAGGAGAATCCACACAGGACAGAAACCCTACACGTGCTCTGAGTGCGGGAAAAGCGTCAGTTGGAGCTCACACCTTATCAGGCATCAGAAAATCCACGTAAGAGAGAACTGTAATAAATGCCTTGCTGAGCAAAGATTTTGTTTTTGTTTTTTAAATCACATTTGCTAATTCCCACATAGTGATCTGTGCACCATCTTCACCGTAGTAGCTCAGCTCCCCCAGATGAGTTGCCTGCTTCTGCCTTTTCCAGCTCACCCGTCTTTGGGGTCAGTCCTGTGATCTTTTCTATTGAGCCGTAGGAGTGTATGTCATAGAACCATAGAATATCAGGGTTGGAAGGGACCTCAGGAGGGATCTAGTCCATTCCTGCTCAAAGCAGCACCAACCCCAACTAAATCATCCCAGCCAGGGCTTTGTCAAGCCAGGCCTTAAAATCTCTCAGGATGGAGATTCCACCACCTCCCTAAGTAACCCATTCCAGTGCTTCATCACCACCTTAGCAAAATTAGTTTCCTAATATCCAACCTAGATGGCTCCCACTGCAACTTGAGACCATTGCTCCTTGTTCTGTCATCTGCTCCCACTGAGAACAGCCAAACTCCATCAGCTCCAGGTGGGAGAGAGGTTTGATTCCCAACAAGCTACACTGAGGCAAAAACTACCTGTGCCTGACATCCACTAGGGCTGCACATGGCGTTGGCTGCTCGAGTTAGTGATCTTGGGGTAAAAAGACAATTACAGTTGTAGAGCAGATGCAGCCCAGGTGCAGGGGTTGGCATTAGCTTCCCCCTTGACCTGACCTAAACTCCATCACTTTCCCTAGTCTAAACAAACCCTGAGCATCACGGTTATACTGTTCCCCCAGTACACAGCAATTGTTAGTCATCGAGTTCTCCTTTGGGGAACAAATTGTTTCATTCTCAGTTGCTCTGATGTTGCTTCACGTTGTGCTGAAGAGCAGATATTTTTCCTACCATTTTCCTCACTTAAAATATATTGAACTATAACAAAGAGCAGGAACAGGGCAGGGATAGGGGAAACCATCATTTCACCCTCTGTAACAACAGAAGAAGACAGTGTAAGTCAGAGGGATTCCCTTATTCCCCATCACCATCCCAATCCCCCCTGTTGTTCAATTGGTTAGGTCAGTATTTTTTCTAAGGGGCTAGGAAGATTTATACCCTAGTAAATGAATTGTACATAAGAAAAGTACCCATGCATTGGGCTCCCAAAGCCGTTGTGGCCCAGGCGCTGCAGGTGGTCGCTCCTGAAGATATCTCCTTCCTAATCAGCTGCATGTTGCCTATTGTTTGGGAAATGCAATCCCTAGCTAGGTAGAGATGGGAAAAATGGAAGTGACACTTCTGTTCAGCTCACCCATGGGAGATGCTGCAAATGTGTAGAAAATGAAATCCGTGTTGAATGTGATATAGCTGCAAAAAGATACCTATGTTTAATAGAGACCTGACATTTGGTGTCTTACAGGGACTCTAAGCCGCACCTGAATTTAGTCCCTAATTTAAATCTGTGCCACCAGATTAAAGAAATAAAAGGGCATAGTTGAGGGAGTTGTGCCTCACTGTCGCTACTGATCTGTTGTGTGGTTGGTGAAGAATTCTACACCAGAGAAGTGTCAAATTACTCCAAGGAAGGTCAAAGATTTGACAAGAGCTCAGGTAGAAATTGCAGGTACTAGTGGTTGATTTTCACCCCTGAGATGGAAGCTATGGTGACCTGTGGCCCAGGTAAACTATTTTTAGAACCCGGCTCCTAGTTAAGTGACATTGGTCACCCTCCTGAAGGACGCCATGATTAAATTGGGAACAACTGTCTTTTACCATTTGGATCCAAAGTTAGATGAAGCACAGAGAGAAAAACAGCTGATTCCTTCACCTCTCTGCCTCCTGCTTCTTTGAAAGGTTAGAAAGTGTGAAAATAGAGCACAGGTGGTTCTAATTCCTCAGCATCTTCCTGCTGGGGTTTCCTCCTCATTCTCACTCACGGTCCCATCACCTGATGGGAGACAGAGAGAATGAGACATAGGTCACTCCCTGCTCCTGAGAGAGAGGAAATCTATGCCATTACCTGGTTCCTAAACTGCAGCTACAGTTCCTACTCTGGGTGAATCCAAAGCCCGAGAGGTGCAGAGATCCAACCCCTTATTATCTTAGAAACTCTTTGTTCCCTTTTCTATTTTTTGTCTTTCTTTTATGAACTTGGAGACCTCCCAGCCTTTCTATTAGATTGGAGTGTAACGATGTCGCTCAGTGGGTGTCAGTGTGTGAACACCTCTGAAATCTACAACGGGAAGATGTTAGGAAGAATAGTTCCCCAAATCTTAATAGCCTTAAAACCCTGCCCTATAGAATCACTGAACGAATGCTCCTCACCTGCGCAAGCAGTGGAAGGACTTGAGCGGTCAGATACGTATTGTTCAGCGAGAGCTGTTTGAACTTTTTACTAATGTCTCTCTAAGGTCTGTATGTGTTCTGGGCCGAGAGGGCGAGGAGAAGTATTAGCTACAGAATAGTGAAATCTAAGGAGAAAACTGTAATTAGCTTTGAGGTTGTGGGCTAAATGTCAGCAATGATTTGGTTTCAGCATTGAAATATTCAGCTGGGTAAATCTGGGTTGCACTGCCTGGGTCAAAATCTCTGATTGGGGTTTTGGCATCACTAAATGTGCACCTGCCTTCTTGGGTTGCTCTTTTAGGATTTATAGGGGTTGGTTTTTCTACTGTATTAATCTGATGGTTGGACTAAATTGACGACTTGATTCCAGCGCAATATCCTTGTTAACTCATTGATTTCCTGATTTGACCTGAACTTTATCACTGTGTTGTTTAACCCTTAGCTGAGTGGTGTCTATAGTCATTTAGCCTTAGTGACGTGCTGCTTTCCCCACTTATTTCTCCTTATCCCCTTTCAGTCTCTCCTCTTTCCCTTTCTTCCTCCTCCTCCTCCACCCTCTGGCAGGGAGATGTGGTCACTTCCCTGCTCCCAGGGGCGCTCACTCTCCCATAGCTGGATTGGCCCCTGTGAGCGCTAATAGGAGCGAGAGCCTGGGTGCGGGTCAGTCCCTGCAGCGGCTCTGGGACACACAGGGGCAGGAGGAGGAGCAGAGATGGGGCTAGTTCCCACCTCAGACAGTCCCTGGCCCGGTGAGTGCGGCAGCTGCAGCCTGGGTTGGGCTTGAAGGAGCCAGGAAGGGGCTGGAGCAGTGGGGGGCTGGTAGGAAGGAAGCAGGAAAAACAAGGAAAAGAGCCGTGGGGCAGCTCCTGGTGGCCGGGCTTTGTAAGGTACCAGACACTGCTGGTGCTGCCAGGGCCGGCTTTAGGAAGTGCGGGGCCCAATTCGAACATTTTTGGCAGGGCCCCGGCAGGGATGACTAAAAAAAACATGTAAAAAAAGCCTTTCATTTCTTAGCAACTGGTTCCTGTAAAAGTTCTGCTTTAAGGGATGTGCCACAGTATGTATTTTTGTACCAATAGGGTTACCATACGTCCGTATTTTAAAAATTCCTCCCGGATGGCGATTTAAGAACCAAAAGCTGGACATGTCTGGGAAAATACAGATGTACGTTAACCAGACCTAAAGTTCTTTTTAAAAAGATGAGCCTGAACTAGAACTGAGCTCCGTTTCATGTGTGTGGATCCCCGCACTCCCTGGGGTGTGCTAGGGTGTCCAGATGTCCAGATTTTATAGGGACAGTCCAGATTTGGGGTTCTTTTTCTTATATAGGCTCCTGTTACCCCCCACCCCTGTTCCAATTTTTCACATTTGCTCTCTGGACACCCTAGGGTGTGCCCATGTGTGGGTCCCAGCTGCTCCCTGCCCCCCCTCATTGAAGCAGGGTTACTGCCCTGGGAACTGCAGGGCAGCAGTGGACATGGGGCTGGCTGGAGGCAGGGCAGGGGCTGACTGGAGGTAGGGTCTGGCTGCAAGCAGGGCAAGGGGTGTGGGGCTGGCTGGAGGCAGGGGTGTGAGGTGGGCGGACTGGCTTCAGGTAGGGCTGCAGGGGGGTGTGGCAAGGGTTGGCAGCGCTGGACACAGAGGAGTGCGGGACTGGCTGGCTTCAGGCAGGGGCGTGCGGCAGGGGTTGTCTGGAGACAGGGCAGGAGGTGCGGGGCTGGTGCGGGCAGGGGCTGGCTGCAGGCAGGGCAGGGAGTGCGGCGCTGGGTGCAGGCAGGGGGTGCGGGTACAGGGTACCGCCCACCCTGTACGGTAGTGCCTCCTCCTCCCCACCAGGTAGCAGCAGCAGCAGCAGTTCGGGGGCTATTTAAAGGGCCTGGGGCTCCCCTGCTTCTGGCCCCGTCCCTTTAAATAGCCACGGAGCCTTGGCAAAGCAGTGGGGTTTCAGGGGCTATTTAAAGGGCTGGGGCAGTAGAAGCAAGGGGGCTTTAAAATAGCCCCAGAGCTTAGCAGTGGGGCTCTGGTGGCAATTTAAGGGCAGGCTCCAGTCCTGCTGGGCTTTAAGGAGCCAGGCCCTTAAGGCCCTGGAGCTGGGGGCTGGTACAGCGCACTGTCAGGGCTTGTGGGGCCCTCTTAGGGGCCCGATGGGAATTGGCTAATTGGCCTAAAGCCGGCCCTGGGTGCTGCTGCCTCCAGTGTGCGCTGGGAGCCGGGCTGAGCTCCGGGCTGCTGCGGTGCCAGAGGGCTGCTCCAGGGACAGACGTTCACTGAAGCACTTTCTGTGCCCATCCGAGGTGGGGACTTTCTCCAGCTGGACCCAGTCCCAGGCTCTGCTGCCCCTGGCCAGGGGCTGCAGGCACCAGGGGCCAGAAGGACCCCAGGGGCAGCCCTGGGTGGGCAGAAGAGACTCCACACACAGGTCCCAGAAGCTGAGGGTCTCGCAGCCCCTGGGGATCTGCTCTTGGGTGGGATCTGGACAGCAATGGAGCCCCTGCCTCATGCTGCCTCAGGTGTAGTGTGAGAAACTGCTGTGTGTAGGAATTTGCTACTTAGGGTGCATTGAGCATGCTCAGTAAATCTGCTGAAGCCACTTCCCTTCACCCTGCCCTTTCTCAGAATCATTCTGCAGATTGCTATTTACAGGGTGTCATAAACGTATAGCTACAGGTAGCATTAAATACCCTGTAAAGGGTTAAAAGCTCAGATAACCTGGTTGGCACATGACCAAAAGGACCAATACGGGAAGAAAATACTTTCAAATCTGTGGGGGAAGGTTTTTGTTTTCATGTTCCTTTGTTCTCTCTGGGTCAGCGAGGAACCAGGGCATGGAAAATACATCTTCCCTAAGCACATGGCATAGAAAAACCTTAGAGTTCTGTCCATAGGCAGGTCCTTCCATAGCTTGCTGAGTCACAAGGTGTATCTGCCTTCTCTCAGTGGGTCGACTGTAGAGCTGATGGTCCGTAATGGGCCATCAAGCAGGCTAGGCAGAACTGACACCAACTTGTCTGGCTGGGGTGTTCCTGGAAGCAGAGCACAAGTTTGAAATACGGGCAGCATAGAGCCAATATTCATAACATCAACTACAAAAATGATACACATCTAGAGATAGCATCATTATAATCAGCCAATCAGAACCTCTCCATAGACCTCTTACACAACAACCTTTCTACAATATTGGCTGCGAATATAGAACAGTGGTCGCAACAGTGATCTATACAGTTACAGATTATGTCAGTAATGTCACAGGAGGTGACACGGTTCTGAGGGCTGGAGAAAAATGCCTTCTAGTGAGCTATTGAAAGAGCTCAACCTGTTTAGCTTCTCAAAAGAAGATTGAAAGGTGACTTCATTGAAGTGTTGAAGTGCCTTAATGGAGAGAAAAGATTGGGTATTAAGGGCTCTTGAATCGAGCAGAGAAAGGCCTAAGAAGACCCAATGGCTGGAAGGTGAAAAGAGACAAATTCATATTACAACTAAGGCACAAATATTCAACAGCGAGGATGATTCACCACAGGAACAAGTTACCAAGGAAAGTGGTGGATTCTCCATCTCCTGATGTCATTTCATGAAGACTAGATGCCTTTATGGAATGTGTTTGCCCCAAAAGTAGCTCTTGTGTCCTACAGGAGGCCTGCGATACGCAGGGGTCAGATTAGATGCTCTAATGGTCTCTTGCCATAAAGTCGACTAATTTCTGAAAATCTGAGGGTAGCATTGGGAGCAGCGTCTGATGTTTCCTGCCTAGCCGGCTTGCTGCCTAGAACGAACGCTCCTTGAGTGGGGTGATCCACAGGAGTAGCTCAAACCTGCAAAGTGCCTGGCCAGGGGCAGGACGTTAACCCAGCAAGGGAGGGTGTGGCAGTGACATCACAAAGGCCTTTTGCAGGACCTCAGCCTATTGGTCCAAGGTGGTGGGAGGTGGTGACCTCACAGAGAGATGCTGACATCAGCCAGGCAGGACAGGGCGAGGGGCCAGGGAAACCTCAGAGACCCCTGTGGCTTTACTGGAGCAAGTCTCCTTCTCCAGGTCTCCTTCTCCTTCTCCAGGTCTCTCTCTGAGGACTGAGAGAGTATTCGGGTTCATGGACGTGAGCGCCAGGAGGAACCTCTTTCGAGTTTTCTCCTTCCCTTTTAGTGATTTTACTAGAAAACAGCCGTCCCTGTTTAGAAGGTAAGAGCCTCCTGGAGGTTTGAAACCTGTTCAGTCTGATCCATCTGGTGAGAGTTGAATTCTAGGCATGGAAAACACGAGCTTAAAGAGGCAGAATTTTATTGCGCACCTGGGATTTTGTCCCTTAGAATCACTGGGGACATTAGGGTTTGTCCTTTTTGTTTCACATTTTCCTCCATCCCTTCCTCCCTCCTTTCTCTTCTTCTCTTGCTTATTTTGTTCTTTCTCCTGTTCCTCCCAACACCAGGAGGGAGGGGGTGTTGCGGGGAGGGCTCTGCAGCTCCCACTGTAGGAGGTCCACCCAAAAATGTGAGGCTGAAATAGTGCTCAGGCAGTCAGGACCGGATTAGCCTTTGTGGGTCCCGGCACCAAACATATTTGTAGGCCCCTATGTAGTCACTGTGGGCTCTGAGTGTGGGCCTGGTGGGGCAGTGCCATTGGTGCCATAGGATACCCGGTACTGAACCTCAGAGACATTTTTCATTTTGATCACACACCCTACATGACTGTACGCATTGCCATACACAGCTCCTCAGCCCCCGGGTTTTCTTATTGAGCTGTACACCCATGTGGGTTTACCAGTGTCCACAGTGAGCAGAACTTTCATAGTGATCAAGGAAACTCCCCACAGATTTATCTCCTTCCTCATTCAGACCTTCTCTAGCCATGTCTCCAGTACCCCCCATGTCACCAGTCACGGCAGATGGTCCTAGTCTCAGCTCAGAGTTCTAAAGCCAGCAGACACCTGATCAGGTCTGACAGATTCCCCTCAGCCCCCATCCTACCATGTGAGCCAGCCAGCTGCAAACACCATCTCCCCAAAGTCAGGACTGAGCCCTTGGGAACTGAAGCCACCAGCCTCTCTCCCTCTGCTCCCATCTACATGCTAGTCTGCTACCTGGTCACCACCACCTCTCCCCATACTTGTTTCCTTTCCACTTTGGAAATGCTCCCACCCAGCTGGAAGCTCCCTCTGCCAGCCTGACCTGCTCCCTCCTTCCCTGCTCCCTTGACATTCCGGTCCTACTGGTGCCCTCTGTTCCTTGAGGTGAACTCCAGTGTCTTTAGCTGCTCTAGCTTAATGGCCCCAGTAGTCACAGAGCCACCTGCAGCTTCTCTGGCTACAGCCATGGGGCCAGTTCCCAGAGGCCAGCCTTAGCCAGCTGCAGCTACTAGCCGCAGGAGGGGTGGCAATGCCAGGGCTGAGCGTGCTTGAACCTTGCAACGGCAGCACTAGGGGCTCTAAATCCTCAGCCCTGGCCCTAGGCAGCTGCAGACTCTGGAGTTAGGCACTTCCCTCCTCTAGGCCATGGCTTTAAATACCTGCGATTCCCATCACCTGCAGCAGAGGCCACCAATTCCCACGCCCCCCTCAGCCAGCACCTAGTCGTGCAGAAAGTGCAGCCTGAGTGATTTTGGAGGCTGGGGTGCCAGGAGGTTCCCATCCCTGAGCAGCAGCTCTGCAACAAGCTCACGTGCGTCCCAGTTGGGACATTAGCTGTTACTGACAAGGCTTGTCTGTGTTCTTTTTTATCTCATTGTTAGGTGTGAGAAGTATGAACTGTTGAATAGGTTCCATTAGTTGGTTAATAAGATGTCTACGAAGTAAATCACTGGCTTTAAAATAAGATCCAATCTGGAGCATATGAACTATTGACCCTGGACTCCATCTCTGAGAGGGGACTTGTTTACCATCAGGGGACAGGCTCAAACCAGTCCAAACCGGTTTTTCCCGCCAAAACCAGCCCTCAGCGTTCCATCTCCTCAGCCCTTTTCCCGCCACAGAAGTGATATAAGGACGTGCTCAGCGCCTGCGCGGGGCCGTCCCCCCCCCAGCGACGGCCCCTCCACGGTCGGGTCTTCCCAGTGCTCCCGAGCCGGAGAGCGACGAACCCCTGGGTCCCGCCGTGAGACTGAGGAACAGGAGGCCTGTCACCCCATGCCTGCCGCCCTGCATCCCGGGGGCCCCGCCTCCCACGGCGCCCCCGGGGAGTGAGAGACCCGGGGGGGGGGGCACTGGGGCTGGGCAGGAAAGTGACTCTGCCCCGGGGAACCCGGGAGAAGCCTCAGAGCTGCCTCAGCCCCAGTGGAGCTGCAGCAGGAGCTGCCCCCGGCATCGCTGGGATTTGGGGGGCAGAGACTGGGGCCTGGCGGGGGGGGATCCCCTGTGGTGTGGGGGGAGATGGGGGGTGTCAGGCAGGGAGGGGAGAAGCTGGAGTTGGAGGGGGGGGAAGGTCAGTGGGACGCGGGGAGGGGGTTGAACTGTCTCTGTGCAGCCAGGAAATTCCCAAGTGGGGGAGAAGTGGTGGGCGGGGTAGGGGAGGGGGTTAATTGATCCTGTCCCTGTTTGTGCCACTTGGCTCTCGCCCCGATACAAATTCTCTCTAGTTCTGCCCCTTTTCTCGCTCAGTGTCTCACACGGGCTATAAAATCTGGGGCGATTTCCTTTCCTCCAATGATCAGCTCTCCCGTCTCCCCGATTTCCCCTGTTCTCCCCATGAGTCTCAAACGTCAGTTTAAAATCTTCTCTCGTGAGGGCATTTTCCACCCGTGTTATCTGCAGCGATTTGTCCTTGTGTAGGTGGGAAATTGTTGCCCTGCGTCATTCCCCAGCACATGGCTGCCCCTGGAGTGGGGTGGGATGGCTCAGTGGCTTAATGCTCAAATAAATTTGTTAGTCTCTAAGGTTCCACAAGTACTCCTGTTCTTTTGTGGATACAGACTAACACGGCTGCTGCTCTGAAACTATGTAACTGTACTCTCTATGCCAGGATCTAAATCATGAATGAAGATATTGAACAGAACTGGACCCAGAGCTGAGCATGGTGGGACCCCACTCCTTATGCCCTTCCGGCCTGACTGTGAACCACTGATAACTACTCTCTGGGAACAGTTTCCCAACCAGTTATGCACCCACCTTAGAGTAGTTCCATCTAGGTTGTATTTCCCTAGTTTGTTAAGGAGAAGGTCATGTGAGACTGCATTGAAAGCCTTCCTAAAGTCTAGATAAACCATATCTGCCGCTTCCCCATCCGCAAGGTTTGTTACCCAGTCAAAGAAAGCTATCGGGGGCTGGTTTGACACAACTTGTCCTTGATAAATCCAAGCTGGCTATTGCTTCTCTCCCTATTATCTTCTAGATGTTTTCAGATGGATTCCTGAATTGTTTGCTGCATTATCTTCCCTGGTGCAGAAGTTAAGCTGACTGGTCTGTAACTGCCTGGCTTGTCCTTATTTCCTTTTTCATATATGGGAACTACATTTGCCCTTTTCCAGTCTGCTGGAATCTCTCCCATCTTCCATGACTTTTCAACTATAATAACCAAAGTAAAACTAGCCCATTGGGTCTGTGAGCAGGTAAATCGCCTCCTCGCCCAGCAGCTCCCCCAGGGCAATGACCCAATGCCTCCCCCCACCACAGGGACAGAAGCTGAAAGTCCATCTGATGGCAGGTCAGGGGCTAGCGTGGAATGTGCTGGGATCTCGGCCTGGGCCCTAGTGGGGTAGGTGACCCCGTCACCCGTAACCACACCCAGCAAGGCCTGCACCGATTTTCTCCCTGTCTGTGAGTCCCAGCAGAGAGACCAGGGACTCATTGGTCCATGGAGAATGAGCTTTCCCAGCTGGGGCTGCAAACCAGTGATCAAGGGCAGCGGGTGAGGGGAGCTTGCACTAGCGCTCCTGCAGGGTCCATGGTGTGGGGTGAACAGAGAAATCCAGTGTCCAGGGCTCTCAGGCCACGTGTCCATTCCACTGCAGGAGGGGATCTGGGAGCAGCCCGAGGACTGGGGCAGGAGTCGGGAAAGCAGCCGTCTGGGAGAAGGAGGGAATTCAGCTGTGCTGGGAAGCTGGGCTGAGCAGAGATGCTGCTGCAGATGCTGCTAGTTCCTGAGTACGACGCTGCAGCACTTTAACTACATGGTTAATATAGAGGTTGCAGCTCAGCTGAGTAGTGTGCTGCACTCATTTTAATGGTGTTAGTGGCTTTGCCAGGGTATAAAACCAGGGCCGCCCAGAGGATTCCGGGGGCCTGGGGTCTTCGGCGGCAGGGGCCCCCACTTCGGCGGTAATTTGGTGGCGGGGGCCCTTCCGTTTCATGACCCGCCACCGAAGTGCCCCGGAGACCCGTGGCGGGACCCCTGCTGCCGAATTACCGCCAAGACCGGGCTGCACGCCGGCGGCGGGTCCCGCTGCAGTAATTCGCCAGCAGAGGGTCCTTCCACCCCAGAGCGGAAGGATTCCCGCCGCCAAGACCGGGAGCAGAAGAAGCTCCAAGGGCCCGGTCCGCAAGAGTTTTCCGGGCTCCCGGAGCGAGTGAAGGACCCTGCCCAGGGGCCCCGAAAATCTCGTAGGGGCCCTGCGGGCCCGGGCCTGGGGCAAATTGCCCTCTTGCCCCCTCTCGGCGGCCCTGTATAAAACTGAGGTGCAGCTTCACCCTGGTCACACCCTCTATCCCTGCTCCACCCCTCCCCTCCAGCCTGTCCATGCTCCCTCCCCGAGCACTCCTTGTGCCTACAGCTGCTGGGGAGGCACAAGTGGCACCTGTGTGGGAGGAATTTCCCAGGGTGGGGAGGGCTTTACCCTTCCCTACAGCCCCTTTGGCCCACCCTGGGCAGCATGGGAGGCAGAGCACAGTGGTGGGCTGGGGCCAGATTTCAAGAATGTCTCTTGATGTCAGATCCAAATATGGGATCCTGCCTTTACATGCGTAGGGGCTGGACACCTGCAGTGCCCAAGGACTCCACATGCAGCTGTGGCTGCAGTTGGAACAAGTTCCCTGCAGTCCTGTAGTTCAAAGGAGAAACTGAGGTACCCAAAATTAGGCCATTGTTGTAAATTGAGGCCTTTCCGCCTTGCCCGTTAACAACAGTCGGTGGGCTAAGGCTCATTGGAAGTCACTGTTTAGACTTGATCACGGCTGACGTAGTCCTGGTCATAAGCAGAAGCCTGGCAGTGAAAGGTCCTGATTCCATCCCCAGCCTCCAGAGGCAGATGGTCCCCCAGGGATGGAACAACCCTGGGGAATATTTTACACTCACAGTCTTTCCCACGGGCTGGGTAATTCCACAGTCTCATTCACAGGGCTGAGAACCTCAGGGTTAAGTTGCACAAAGTGAAACTAACTGAAATGTGCCCCCTGCGCTGCACGCTGTGCTGTGCTGCCCTGGGGAGATGTGGCTTTAAGCTGCTGTCCCAGCCCCTTCCCACTCTCAAGAAGGACTGGGCCAAAAGAGATCTGATGAGGTTCAACAAGCGTAAGGATTTTTATCTCTCTAGGCCGATCTGATCAGAAGATCTCGGGGAGCCTTACAGTTTATCTCCGCTGAGTCCCCTTTAAGGCCATCTATCAGAGCTGACTTTAATGAACTCCACACACACAAAGCTATAAAATAAAACAACAACACTTTATTTGCTAAGGGGAGAGGAAGGAATGGAAAGGGGAATGGATTAATGATTCTGGAGATTCGAATAACACACAGGCACTTATAATACAAGATGTTCTATCTTTACAGACATCAGCGATAAAGGGGTGCAGGATCCAGAAAAGAGAAGCCAGTAGTGAACACTGACCGTGGACAACAGATGAAACAGACAGGTACGTATCCCTATCTTAACTCCCACCCTAACCCGCTTTGCGTCGTCCTGAGTGCACGATTGATCTAACTAATCGGACCAGGTCCGTGTATGCAAGTTTGCTTTCCCAAAACAACAAACAAACAACCCCAACTTAATTAGTAAGTAGCTATTGCAGGCCCATAGCCAGTGGCAAGATTGTACCGCACCAGGAGAGAGAGCAGCCACCTGCACCTCTGACAGCTCAAAAGCTCAAGAGCCAGTGCCCTGGCCCCTCCTCATTGGTCTCTGTAGGAGCTGTTGCTGGGCAAGGTCAGATTCCTGCTCTTCCCACTTTCCCGCCTTTTCTAGGTACTGAGGAACAAGAACCTGACCCCAATGGAGGTCGCCTTGTCCTTTACCAAAACAAAATGGCCTTTTGATTTACAGAACTTATTTTAACTTTTATACAGAATAATTCGCAAACATGTATACTGAAATTAACATTTCCCCTCTTGTCGGTGTTACACCTGTTTTAAAAGATGTAACTGCCGACACCTGTGGCTTTGCCAAATTATGACCCACCCGATGAATAAATTGTCACATGGCGAAAAATTTGCATTGAACCCAAATACAACCATAGTATTACAGAGGGGGTAGTGCTGATTAAAACATTCCTTATCGCAGACTGGGGATGTGTAATAACTGTTTGATTTGCTTCTTCCCTAATTACCACGGGACCAGTTAAACTAGGAATAGGAGAAGGAAGAACCAAAACAAATTGGTATACTCTTATTCCATACGGACCTACCATAGACCATTTACCAGAGTCTGCCGTTGTAACATTCATTTTAAACCTCCCTATACAAGTCTAACTATTTACGGGAAAATTTAACCTTGATCTTACTGCAGTAGAAAGTTTTACAATGAAAAGACTCTTCCTGCTTTACATCCATTTCCTGCATAGACGAACTATTGCAAGAAGGTGTGGATACAACAGTACATTGAGAGCCGAGAAGGAAGGACTGTGCTGGAGTACTAATTCTGAACATGGCACTAGGTCTTTCATGAACCCAAGGAGCTGATATATTTCCAGAAACCCACCCCATGGTACATGCTCAGGTACTTCCAATTTAATGCAACCGCAAATCTGAGAACTGTTGGGCACCCTAAGTTTGGTACAATTCCCAAAAGAGGTTTTACTATATCCCACTTACATGACATTTCTGTTTTTTCTCTGCATCCCACAGGTGCAGCCTGATAGTTAAGGCACATTTCTGAAATTACTGCTTGAAATATACCTGCCTTGTTCGATCTTTCTTTGACCCACTTGAGCACACAGCACGGTTCTTCCTTGATCATTAAAACAGAAATGGGGTCATTTTGTTCCAAAGGATCCAGGGTGGCCATGGGATCCTCTGTGGCATAATGACTCCTGTTATACAGAACAGATGGTCACCTTCAACCAAATCAATTAACCAAACCTTAACAAATACAGTGCAACCTATATACATAGAGAATAGGATGATGGCGGTCATGTCGATCTAGGAATGGAAGAGAAAATATGATTGGCACAGTTAAATGGGTTGATTTCCTTTCCATTCCTTTACCTGGCTGCTATGGAATCACTTTAATTTGATCCCCTTCTTTGCTGGTATTTGAACCTGATATACAGAGGCACTTGCTCCGTTTGTTATGATAACTGGACCCACCCAACGAGGACTAAGGACATGGCCTTTTCTATATAATACCTAAACATTACCTTTGTACCAACCACCCATCCTACATCATTAATGTGGCCTAACCAAGCACTAATGACTTGGTTATTAGCTTTTAGTTGAGGAGCTACTCGATGTTGAAGACTGCTGATGGTGTCTAGCAACTGTGACATGTATAAGTCTATTTGCACCCTGGGAAGGTACTCATCCGGTGGAACTCCTCCCACCCACTAAAGTTCAGGGGTGTGCATAATTCTCCCAGTTAGCATCTCGTGCGGTGAAAACCTCACACAGTTCTAGTAGATCGCATGGCCGCTAGGATATATGGGAGTTTGCTATCCCAATCCCTTCCTTGCACATCTATTACTTTTCTAAGAGCAGTTTTCATGGCTCTATTAGCCTCTCGACGATAACAGATTTTGCGGGTGAGCAGCTATGTGCAACCGCTGTTTGATGTTTAAGGCCGCACACAGCGCTTTGTGACTTCACCCACAAAGTGTGGTCCTCTGTCTGAATCTATTTCTGATGGGATACCAAATCGAGAAAAGGTTTGTTCCAGTATTTCCTCCTTTATGTTAGGCAACCACGCCACTTAGACACCCGTTCCAAAGTTTTGGACGCAGCATAGTGTCCCTGGCCATGAGCTACAGTTATTAGTTCTTTTCGTGGAGTTATTGGCATAACCAGTACAGGTAATTCACAGTTTGGTGATGTTGCTATAATCAATCCGTTTTGTCCTTACATATCCTTGATGTTTCCTGCTGTTAAAAGGGCTTGGAGATCATTATCCTGTTTTTGCAGGGTCAAGATGCCATGGCCTGCTGACACATCTGGAGACGGCATCTTAACTACAGCAGCTGAAATTGGGTCTTATCCCATGTATATGCTGATCCTAACCTAGCAGCTTGTTTTGCTAGCTGATTGGCCTGATTGTCAAGCGTGGCCAGAACCGACCCCTTCGTATGGGCTTTTACTTTGAACTCTTTTCTTCCAGATGGGAAGGGCTTGAACCACCCAACTAGAAGCAGAACACAGACAGATGTTTTCCTCAGGTGCTACCCCAGACGATACTGCCAGGACCGCAATTCATTGTGCAGCTTGTGCTGACGGCGCCTCACCGCACCCTGCACCACTTGCTGTGTCCTCCTGGATTGCAGCAAACCCTGCAACAGGATGTCCTTCGTGGTGACAAGCACTCCCATCAACTGCCCAGAGTGTTAACCCTTTTCCTTGTACTTCTTCCCAGGATGTTGCTAAGAAGAATGGAGATAGTAAGTCTAAATCAGGATCTGGCAACGGACATTCGTGCTCATCTCCTGCGGTAATCGGAGCATAGGGAAGGATTCTCGTATGGGGGGGGATCTTCTCAGTACGAATATCCCGATTGACCAGACTTAGAGTCCATCCCGCCAGCCGGGAGAGGATACCCTTCCTCATTAATTCTTCCCGAGATGACATATTTTACTGGAGTATGGCATGTCCTCACCACAATGAGAGCTGTGCCACTTAAATATTCCCAATGTGTTAGGGACCATACCAGGGCGAATACCTCACGTTCGCAAGCTGAAAACCTCGCCTCCACCTCACTGAGAGTTTTGGAACCATAGGCCATCGGTCTCACCTGGCCAATTTGTTTTTGCAGCAAAACAGCTCCAGTGCTTGCTGGAGTAGTTGCCAGGTGCAAGTAAAATGGCAGGCCTTGTTTAGGAGAGGCTCGCGCTGGTGCAGCCGCTAGAGCCTTTCTAAGATCATTAAAAGGCACCTTTCACAATTGGCAAGTCAAATCCTAGTGAGGAAAAGACAAAGAAGCGTAAACTCTGGCAAGTCCAATGAAAAGTATAGGGCAGAGGCCAAAATGAACGTGAAGAGCAACTAGCCAAGGCACAACAACTAACAGCAAAGGGTTGTTCAGTACATGGGATCAGGGCCGGCTCCAGGCACCAGCCTACCAAGCACGGGCTGGGGCGGCACCTTGGGAGGGGGCACTGGGGTTGGGTTTATTGTTTTTGTTTGCCAGGCGGCGCTGGGGAGGCGGGTCTTAGGAGGTGTGGTGCCGTGTTGGGGGCGGGGACTTGGGCGGTGCTCGGCTGGGGCGGGGACTTGGGCGACGTGCCGCTCGGGGGCGGGGATGTGGGTGGGCCGCTCAGGGTGGGGACTGGGTGGGGCGCCGCTCAGGGGGCGGGGCTTGGGTGACGCTCGGGGGCGGGGCCTTGGGCAGCATGACGCTCGAGGGGCGGGGACTTGGGCGGGGCAATGCTCAGGGTGGGGACTGGGCGGGGCGCCGCTCAGGGGGCGGGGCTTGGGTGACGCTCGGGGGCGGGGCCTTGGGCGGTGTGACGCTCGGAGGGGGTCCATGGGATGCAGGAAGTCTGCCAAACGGCCAGCAAAGCCACTAGGCAATCGGTGCTAAAGGAGCACTCCAGGAAGACCAGGCCACTGCGGCGAAGCTAAAAAAGTTCCTTGCTTCTGTCTTCACTGCAGAGGATGCGGAGGAAATCCAGACACGCCAGCCCTTCTTTTGAGGTGACAGATGCTAGAATCAAAGAATTATAGACCCATCAGGTTAGAAGGCACTGCAAGGTCCAGGAGGGTGTTTGGGTGAAGAAGGGGTTGGGGTGTAGGCTCTGGGAGGGAGTTTGGGTTCTGGGTGCAGGGTCTGGGCTGGGACAGGGGTTGGGGTTGGGTGCAGGAGGGAGTTTGGGTGCTGGGTGCAGGGTCTGGGCTGGGACAGGGGTTGGGAGCAGAAGGGGTACAAGCTCTAGGAGGAGTTTGGGTTCTGGGTGCAGGGTCTGGGCTGGGACAGGGGTTGGGGTGCAGGAGGGGTTTGGGTGCTAGGTGCAGGGTCTGGGCTGGGACAGGGGTTGGGGTGCAGGAGGGGTTTGGGGCTGGGTGCAGGGTCTGGGCTGGGACAGGGGTTGGGGTTTGGGAGCAGAAGGGGTACAAGCTCTAGGAGGGAGTTTGGGTTCTGGGTGCAGGGTCTGGGCTGGGACAGGGGTTGGGGTGCAGGAGGGGGTACAAGCTCTAGGAGTTTGGGTTCTGGGTGCAGGGTCTGGGCTGGGACAGGGGTTGGGGCAGGAGGGGGTTTGGGTGCTAGGTGCAGGGTCTGGGCTGGGACAGGGGTTGGGGTGCAGGAGGGGGGAGGAGTTTGGGTTCTGGGTGCAGGGTCTGGGCTGGGACAGGGGTTGGGGTGCAGGAGGGGGTTTGGGTGCTAGTGCAGGGTCTGGGCTGGGACAGGGGTTGGGGTGCAGGGGTTGGGGTGCAGGAGGGGTACAAGCTCTAGGAGGGGTTTGGGTTCTGGGTGCAGGGTCTGGGCTGGGACAGGGGTTGGGGTGCAGGAGGGGTTTGGGTGCTAGGTGCAGGGTCTGGGCTGGGACAGGGGTTGGGGTGCAGGAGGGGTTTGGGGCAGGGTCTGGGCTGGGACAGGGGTTGGGGCTGGGTGCAGGGTCTGGGCTGGGACAGGGGTTGGGGTTTGGGAGCAGAAGGGGGCAAGCTCTAGGAGGGAGTTTGGGTTCTAGGTGCAGGGTCTGGGCTGGGAAAGGGGGGTGGGGTGCAGGAGGGGTTTGGGTGCTAGGTGCAGGGTCTGGGCTGGGACAGGGGTTGGGGTTTGGGAGCAGAAAGGGGTACAAACGAGGGAGTTTGCTGGGTGCTGGTTCTGGGCGGGGACTGGGGTTGGGGGTTGGGTGCAGAAGGGGGTACAAGCTCTAGGAGGGAGTTTGGGTTCTGGGTGCAGGGTCTGGGCTGGGACAGGGGGTTGGGGTGCAGGAGGGGGTTTGGGTGCTAGGTGCAGGGTCTGGGCTGGGACAGGGGGTTGGGGTGCAGGAGGGGCTTGGGTGCTGGGTGCAGGGTCTGGGCTGGGACAGGGGGTTGGGGTGAAGGAGGGGGCTTGGGGCTGGGTGCAGGGTCTGGGCTGGGACAGGGGTTTGGGGTTTGGGAGCAGAAGGGGGTACAAGCTCTAGGAGGGGGTTTGGGTGCTGGGTGCAGGGTCTGGGCTGGGACAGGCGGGTGGGGTGCAGGAGGGGTTTGGGTGCTAGGTGCAGGGTCTGGGCTGGGACAGGGGTTGGGGTGCAGGAGGGGCTTGGGGCTGGGTGCAGGGTCTGGGCTGGGACAGGGGTTTGGGGTTTGGGAGCAGAAGGGGGTACAAGCTCTAGGAGGGGGTTTGGGTTCTGGGTGCAGGGTCTGGGCTGGGACAGGCGGTTGGGGTGCAGGAGGGGGTTTGGGTGCTAGGTGCAGGGTCTGGGCTGGGACAGGGGGTTGGGGTTTGGGAGCAGAAAAGGGTACAAACGAGGGAGTTTGGGTGCTGGGTGCAGGGTCTGGGCTGGGACAGGGGGTTGGGGTTTGGGAGCAGAAAAGGGTACAAACGAGGGAGTTTGGGTGCTGGGTGCAGGGTTTGGGCTGGGACAGGGGGTTGGGGGTTGGGTGCAGAAGGGGGCACAAGCTCTAGGAGGGGGTTTGGGTGCTAGGTGCAGGGTCTGGGCTGGGACAGGGGGTTGGGGTGCAGGAGGGGGCTTGGGGGCTGGGTGCAGAGTCTGGGATGGGACAGGGGTTTGGGGTGCAGGAGGGGGTTTGGGGGGCTGGGTGTGAGAGGGGGTTTGAGTGTTGGGTGCAGGCTCTGGGCTGGGACAGGGCGTTGGGGTGCAGGAGGGGGTGCAGGGTGTGGGTCTGGGCCAGGGATGAGGAGTTTGGGGTGCAGCAGGAAGGCTGCCCTGGGGCTGGGGTGGGGGGCCAGAGGGGAGGATTCCCCCCAGGGACAAGACACTCACCCAGGCCCCACCAGGCTGCTGCTCAGGAGGTCCAACCGGGATAAGCCCCTCCCCTCAGATTCGACTTGGAGTCACCTGGTGGGGGCGGGGAGGCTGCCATGCGCCTCCTACTTCCACAGGCGCAGCAGCCGCCTCAGCCTGCCCCCAGCGCCGCTCCCCTGTAGCCTGCAGTGGCAGCGGCCAGTGAGGGAGCACAGTGTGGAGATGCAGGGGGCAGGCAGAGACGCTTGGGGGAGGCACGTGGGGGTGGCAGGCAGGGCCGGGGGATGCTCTGGGGGTGGCACGTGGAGTGGCAGGTCGGGCTGGGGGAGAAACCCTGCCCTGAACATTGGTGGAGCCGGGCCTCGAGGCCCTGAATTTGCTGGAGCCCGGGCACCACAGGCCCATATAACTCGCCGCCTCTGGCAAGGTTCATCTAGTCTAACCCCTGCCAAGATGCAGGACTTTGTGTGTCTAACCCACCCAGCTTCTCTCTTCTGGCTGGGGTCCCTTGACTGCAGCAGCTCCCCCGATCTCCTCGCTCTCCTCTTTCCCTTACTTCCTTCACTTCTCTGCCCACTGGTTTGCTGCATCTCTGAGTCCTCTCTATATGCCCTGGCCCAGCAGCTAGTTGCCCAGGCTACACTCCCATTGCCATCCGTGGGGCAGCCTGGGCTGTGAGGGCTGCAGGTTTTGGTCCCTGGTCAATGCAGGTGCTATGGCTGCTGCACAGCTACGTGGTGACTCCTGCAGCCCATCACCAAACTGCGGGCCATATTCTGCAGGGTGGCCTCCCTGGCTGAGATTCTGGGAGCAGAGAACCCCTGGGTCAGAGAAGGAAAATGGCCCACACAGAACACACTGTCAATGGCTCCCACAGACGTCCCCGTGACACCCGACTGTGCAGCCCAGAAGTTCTCCTGCTCCTTCATTGTCACCGCGGGCAAGAGTCTGGCAATGGGAATGGATTATGCATCTGGGCAAGGAGGAATTGGCCATGGAGGTGGAGGAGGACTTGGCTTTGCCCTCCTTATCCTCCTCCTCATCCAAGTCGTCCTCTTCTGCTTTCTTCTCCATGACCACGTGCTCCATTCCCATGGCCAGGTCCTCCCCTCCTCCACTTCCTCCTCTCTGGCCAGATCCTCCTCTCCTCTGTGGCCAGGTTCTCCTCCTCCTTTTCCTCCTCGTCCTCTTCTCTGGTCAGGTCCTCTTCCTCCTGCTCCTTCTCCGTGGCCAGGTTCTCCTCCTTCTCATCTTCCTCTCTGGCCAGGTCCTCTTGCTCCTACTCTTCCATTGCCAGGTCCACCTCCTTCTCTTCTTCTTCCCCCTGCATCGGCACATCCTCATCCTCCTCCATTCCTGGGTCCTCCTAGTCTATAGTCAGGTCCTCTACCTCTTCTTCCGCCTCTTCTTCTTCCCCCTGCATGGCCACATCCTCGTCCTCCTCCATTGCCAGGTCCTCTCCCTTCTCCTCCTCCTGACCCAGATCCTCCTTGTCCTCCTCTGTGGCCTGGTCCTTCTCCATGGCCAGGTCTTCCTCTTTCTCCTCTGGAGCCAGGTCCTCCTCCTCTTCCTCCTGCTCCATGGCCAGGTGCTCCACTCCTGTGGCCAGGTCCTCTTCCTCTTCCTCCACAGGCAGGTGCTCCTCTTCCTGCTCCATGGCCAGGTCCTTCTCTTCTTCCTTTTGCTCCATGATCAGGTGTTCCTTTCTTCCTCTTCCTTTACCTTCTTCTTCCTCCTCCTTCTCAGTGATCAAGTCCTCTTCCTCTTCTGTGCAGAGGTCCTCCTCCTCCTCTTCTGCTGACAAGTTCTCTTCCTCCTCCTCTCCTCTGCTGCAGACACATTCTCCTCCTCCCCCTTTCCTCTGCTGCAGACACATTCTCCTCCTCCTCCTTTCCTCTGCTGCAGACACGTTCTCTTCCTCCTCCTCCTCTTCTTCCTCTTCTGCAAACAAGTTCTCCTCCTCCTTTTCCTCTTCTGTAGTCAGATTCTCCTCTTCCTTCTCTTCAGACACATCCCCCCCTCCTCCTCCTCTTCTTCCTCTTCTGCAAACAAGTTCTCCTCCTCCTTTTCCTCTTCTGTAGTCAGATTCTCCTCTTCCTTCTCTTCAGACACATCCCCCCCCTCCTCCTCCTCTTCTTCCTTTTCTGCAGACACATTCTCCTCCTCTTCTTCCTTTTCTGCAAACAGGTTCTCATCCTCCTCCTTGTTCTCTTCTATAGATATTTCCTCCTCCCCCTTCTCCTCTGGTTCCAGGTCTTCCTCCTCCTCAGTGGTAATGTTCTCCTCTTTCATACCTAGCTCCTCCACCTCCTCCTCTTTTCACTAATCAGGACTTGCTCTTCCTGCTTCTCCTCCTCCTCTGTCTTTAGATCTTCCTCCTCTTCCTCTCTTTCTGTGTCAGGGTCTTCATCCTCCTCTGTCTTTCCTCAGGGGCAAAGTCCTTCTCTGACTGGTCTGTGGGGTCTCTGCATCAGAGAGACAAGGGCAGAGGGTGACTCTTGCTGGGGAGGGGGGAAG
Source organism: Mauremys reevesii (assembly GCF_016161935.1). Lineage (NCBI taxonomy): Eukaryota > Metazoa > Chordata > Testudines > Geoemydidae > Mauremys > Mauremys reevesii. Next base: position 18,138,811 of record NC_052639.1, read on the forward strand.
AGGAAGGACAGGGGTGAGAAAGGATGGGGAGAGCAGATTTAATGTTTCTCCCTCCCATGTAAGCATCGAAAGGCAGAGAGATCCCCACAGTGTCCCTCTCACACACCCCTCAGCCCCAGGACCCATTGCAGAGAGATCCCCACACTGCCCCGTCCACAGACCCTCAGCCCCAATGACCCATGGCAGAGAGTTCCCACACTGCCCCTCCCATAGACCCTCAGCCCTGTGGCCCCATGGCAGAGTGGGCCCTTCACTGTCCCATCCTCCCTGGGAGTTGCTCCAAATCATCAGGGACCCACTTCCCAGAAGCTCCCCCCATGCCCCATTGCAGGGGGTGGCTCTGCAACTCCCGCTGATGTCATTGAGCTCACGTGGCTCTGGCCAGACCCCTGGGCTGGGATCCCCACAATGACTGGGACAGAGCGACTGGGTGTTAATGGCCCTTGCTCCTCCCCATGCCCAGGGGGTCTCCTCACCTGCAGTGGAGGACCACTCAGCCTCCGTGTTGCAGAGAACCTCCAGAGAGTAGCTGCTCTCCTCTCCGGCAACAGTTAAGCAGCTGAGGCAGCGATCCCCCAGCTCCTGCCCTGGGAATGCCTCCTGCTGGCCCACACAGCTGGGATGAGGGCAGGCCTTCCAGCAGAAGCAAACCCAGAGCTGCGTTGCCTGGCTCCTGCCATGGGCTGAGTCCTGCCTGCCCAGATTGAACTTAGGCCACCTCCATCTCGGCCTGGATGTTGTCTCTCTCTGCTCAGCACCAGCCCTGGGGCTGGTTTCCTCCCAGTGAGCAAGGCCGAGCAGGACCATCTCCTGGGGTGGCTGGGCCTGCTTCCCATGCCATGCGGATGGAGGGGCAGCTCTCTGTCTGGGGACGCTGGCAGCTGGTCCCTCTGGCTCCGGGGCCACCTTCCTCCTGAGATACCTTCTCAGCACGTCCATCCTGGAACTGAGCAGGGAGCAGCCGTGAGTCTGGGGCAACAAAGCCTCTCAGCAATGGGCCTGTCTTGCCTCAGGGGGAATGGAACCTGGGTCCTTAGAATCATAGAATCTCAGGGTTGGAAGGGACCTCAGGAGGTATCTAGTCCAACCCCCTGCTCAAAGCAGGACCAACCCCAACTTAATCATCCCGGCCAGGGCTTTGTCAAGCCGGGCCCTAAAACCTCTGAGGATGGAGATTCCACCTAGGGAACCCATTCCAGTGCTTCACCATCCTCCTAGTGAAATAGTGTTTCCTAACATCCAACCTAGACCTCCCCCACTGCAACTTGAGACCATTGCTCCTTGTTCTGTCATCTGCCACCACTGAGAACAGCTGAGCTCCATCCTCTATGGAACAACCCATCAGGTAATTGAAAGCTGCTATCAAATCCCCTCACTTTTCTCTTCTGCAGACTAAACAATCCCAGTTCCTCAGCCTCTCCTCATAAGTCATGTGCTCCAGCCCCCTAATCATTTTTGTTGCCCTCCGCTGGACTCTTTCCAATTTCTCCACATCCTTCTTGTAGTGTGGGGCCCAAAACTGAACACAGTACTCCACATGAGGCCTCACCAATGTCGAATAGAGGGGAATGATCACGTCCCTTGATCTGCTGGCAATGCGTCTACTTATACAGCCCAAAATGCCATTAGCCTTCTTGGCAACAAGAGCACACTGCTGACTCATATCTAGTTTCTTGTCCACTGTAATCCCCAGGTCCTTTTTTGCAGAACTGCTGCTTAGCCAGGCGGTTCCCAGCCTGTAACGGTGCATGGGATTCTTCCGTCCGAAGTGCAGGACTCTCTTGGCCCCTGCTGACTCCACCCCAGGGGGCCCCTCCTAGTGCCTGAGTCACAAGGGCTGCTGTGCCCTGGGGAAGTGTTTGGTGCCCAATAACAGACTAGGATTGTCATCCAGGCACAAGGGTACAAATCTATCACAATCTCCCAGTAACAACACAACAAGTGAGGGAGCTTATTGGGCAGAGGGAAGAAAGGCCTGGGGTTAAGGAAAGAACAGGAGCAACTAGACTAGTAACCCATCAACAATCACAGCATTGACAAGGGGCCCGACCCGCCCCAACCAGCTCCCTCCCAGCCCCTGCGCAGCAGAATGGGAGTTGAGTATCAGTTCTCTAGGGGCTGATGCTGCCCTGTGCTCCTTGGCCGGCTTGAAATTCACAAGGAAAACAAGCAAAAGGGATTCTTACCGGGTCTTCGGTCTGAGTGTCAATGGGCACCTCCCAGGCTGTGACGCTGCCTCCTCAGCTCCACTCCGCCAACAACCGAATGGAAACCAACCCCTTTGTCTCCGAGCACTGGCTTCTGATTGGCTCCCTCTGCTCCACTCCCCCAACAGCCAATAACCAAATGTAAACTGACCCCTTTGTCTCCGAGCGCTGACTTCTGATTGGCTCTGGTAGTAGCTCCCCGCATGTTCCGTCTCCGCCCGGCATTCCAGGCATGCTGGGAAGCGGTATCCTGAGCCCTGCAGCCATTGCAGTGGCGGCTTAACGCACAGGGGGCCCATGCCCAGGGGCCTCGGGCAACTCGGGGGGCCCTGGGAAAATCTCACCATGCTCGGGCAGCATGATTTCGTTGGTGATTGTCTTGCCTGGCATCAACAACGCTTCTGCTCTCACTCGTTTTCCATCTCACCACTGGGCTGGACTCTTTCCCTCTTCCTCCCTCTCCACCCCCACATTTCTTTCCCTTGGTGCCAAACACAACACAAGAGGGAAAACAAAAGTTATCATCACAATCTGCCGTGATGGCTAGGCTCTCCTTCTCGCATCACCCACACCCCAGGGCTTACCCTGAACCCCTTTGCATGATGTTGTCACAGCTACAATTGGAAAGCACCCCACTGCTCCTGCACCCAGCATAGTCACGCTGCACAAGAGACTCTTGTCCCTTCCACTGGTATTAACCCCACAGAGCCCCAGGTCCAGCTAGGATGCACCTTATTTTTCTTTAGTACTGGGGTTCTCGTCCTCTCCTTCCTATCTCTCTTGGACTCCATCTGTGGGAGTGGACAGGGAAGTGTTACAGACACACAGACCCTCCCCCAGCTCTCTCTGCACCCTGGGCTCACACCTGGTTGTCTCCCCAATCCTTGGCGCTGTCCAGCATGCCTCCCCCCGCAGAAGTCATAGAATCATAGAATATCAGGGTTGGAAGGACCTCAGGAGGTATCTAGCCCAACCCCCTGCTCAAATCAGGACCAATTCCCAACTAAAGCATCCCAGCCAGGGCTTTGTCAAGCCTGACCTTAAAAACCTCTAAGGAAGGAGATTCCACCACCTCCCTAGGAAACCCATTCCAGTGCTTCACCACTCTGTGAGTGAAAAAGTTTTTTCCTGATATCCAACCTAAACCTCCCACACTGCAACTTGAGACCATTACTCCTTGTTCTGTCATTGGGTACCACTGAGAACAGTCTAGATCCATCCTCTCTGGAACCCCTTTCAGGTAGTTGAAAGCAGCTATCAAATCCCTGCTCATTCATCTCTTCTGCAGACTAAACAATCCCAGTTTCCTCAGCCTCTCCTCATAAGTCATGTGCTCCAGCCCCCTAATCATTTTTGTTGCTCTCCGCTGGACTCTTTCCAATTTTTTCACATCCTTCTTGTACTGTGGGGCCCCAAACTGGACACAGTACTCCAGATGAGGCCTCACCAATGTCAAATAGAGGGGAATGATCACATCCCTCGATCTGCTGGCTATGCCCTATTTATACAGCCCAAAGTGCCATTAGCCTTCTTGGCAACAAGGCCACACTGTCGACTCATATCCAACTTCTCGTCCACTGTAACTCCTAGGTCCTTTCTGCAGAACTGCTTCCTAGCCATTCGGTCTCTAGTCTGTAACAGTGAATGGGATTCTTCCGTCCTAAGTGCAGGACTCTGCACTTCTCCTTGTTGAACCTCATCAGGTTTCTTTATCTAGGTCCCTCTGTATCCTATCCCTACCCTCCACTGTATCTACCACTCCTCCAAGTTTAGTGTCATCAGCAAACTTGCTGAGAGTGCAGTCCATGCCATCCTCCAGATCGTTAATGAAGATATTGAACAAAACCGGCCCCAGCACCGACTCTTGGGGCACTCCACTTGAAACGGGCTGCCAACTAGACATGGAGCCGTTGATCACTACCTGTTGAGCCTGACGATCTAGCCAGATTTCTATCCACCTTATAGTCCAATCATCCAGCCCACAGTTCTTTAACTTGCTGGCAAGAATACTGTGGGAGACCATATCAAAAGTTTTGCTAGAGTCAAGGAATAACACATCCACTGCTTTCCCCTCACCCACAGACCCAGTTATCTCCTCATAGAAGGCAATTAGGTTAGTCAGGCATGACTTGCCGTGGGTTAACCCTGGGCGCCGCCGCCCTGGGGGGGGCTGCGGTCGGGGGGCGGGGGGGGGGGGGGTCCGTCCGTTTCACAAGCTGCGGCTCTTCCCACGTCCCCGAGCTCATGGTAGAATCCCGGCAGGAGTTTGGGGGGCAGAGGGGAGCTGCCCAACCCCCCGTAATCCAACCCTCCCCGGCCCCTGCCTCATTCAAGACGCTGGGTCCCAGCCCTGCCGCTGCCCTGGGGCAGGGGGGGTTCTAGTCCCAGGTGGGCCCTCTCCTAGGCCAGCGGTTCTCAGCCCCATCAGCACACCGGGCCGCCGGGTAGTGTCTGCACTGGGTGGCTGCAGCCCACAATGGCTAAGAGGTTGAGAACCGCGGCTCTGGGCCGAGTCTGTGGCTGCTCTGGGCCAGGCCTCTGCAAAGCTCCCGCGTCCGTTACTGGGGCCATTTCAGCCACTGTCCTGGCTGGACGGGGAGCAGCGTGAGCTGGAGGAGGAGGGAACTGGGGGGGTCCTTGCAGCTCAGGGGCTGCCCGGTTAGAGCCCAGCCCTGGGCGGGAATCCCCGGCCGAGCCGGGGTCCTCGCACGTTCCGGGGGCTGGGTTCCCCTGGAGCTCAGGGTGTCGGCGTCCCTGCGGTGGAGGGGTGGGGGACTCCGAACAGACCCAGAGCCGTAAGCGAGGCGAAGGTTTGGCCTTCAGGATAGCTGGTGCCCTGTAGTGCATCTGCAGAACCGTGGCCGGGGGGAGTCTGGGGCTGGGATAGCCGGGGGCTGCGGGTCAGGACTGAGGGGCACCGGCAGGGCCGTGGGGGAGCCCAGGCTGGGATAGCGGGGGCGGGAAGTCAGGACTGAGGGGCACCGGCAGTGCTCTGTGAGGAGGGAGGGATGAGCCCAGGGCTGGGATAGTGGAGGGCTGCGGGTCGGGACTGAGGGGTACCAGCAGGGCTGTGGGGGGCGGGGGTGAGCCCAGGGCTGGGATAGCAGGGGCTGTGGGTCAGGATTGAGGGGCACTGGCCGGGCGGGGGGGGGGCGCCCAGGGATGGGATAGCTGGGGGCTGCGGGTCGGGACTGAGGGGCACCGGCAGGGCCGTGGGGTGAAGCAGCCCATCTGGCTCTAGGTTCTCCTCTCGGTTTCCTGGGCACTGAAACATTCCCCTGCTCCCCCCCACCGACCCAACGAATCCGAGCTGGGTCGCGGGGGCGAAGCTGGACCGGGCCGACGGAGCAGCACGGTTCTCACCTGCCCACCGTCTCGATTGTTGCCCGGCTGCAGGATGACGATGACGAGGACGATCCCATCTACGTGCATGGTGACGAAGGCTACAGCCCCAACCTCAGGGGCAACTACTTCCGAGATGGGCAAACCAAGATCGGTGAGCGCCTTGCCCTGCTCCTGCCCCTCGGCAGCTCCCCGGGCCTCTGTCTGGGAGGAGCTGGGAGCGGGTGGCTGCGTGGGTACGTCCCTCTCTGGCTGTGTGAGCTGGGCCCGGTGCAGTCTGGGGGCGACCCTAAGCCACCCTACGTCACTGCCCTCTGCAGTCTGCCGTCGAGCAGCCTTGGCGCGCTTTGCATTGTGCCAACTGCCAACGGGCCTCCCGGCTGTGCCGGGCTGGGCTCAGAGATGCTCGTTGCCTCAGACAGAGGCACGAAGAGCAAGTGACTCTCCCAAGGACACCCAGGGGGTCACTAGCAGAGCCAAGAAGTGACCCTCCATCTCCTGCGTCCCAGCCCCATGACCCTCCTTGCTCTGCGAACATGTGCTCCCTAAATCTCTTTTCCTCGGCATCATCATGTGGCAGAGAGTTCCACTGGCTAACGTACATTGTCCAGAGCAGTAATGAAATGATCCAAAGCCCTTGCTTGGCCACGTTAACGAGGCTCCCTCCTCCCCAGGGCCCTGCTCACCCCTGTGGGCTGCGGCTGCAGGGGCTTCCTGCTCGCCTGCGGGCGCCCCGCTGCAGAGCCCGAGGCCACGCCCGCTGCAGTGCCCGGGAATCTCCGCTGAGGCTAGCGGTGAGGCGCCCCAGCTGGTGGGCTGCATGTGCCAGAGTGGGGCTGATGTTCCTCCAGCAGGGGCGGTGGTGGCGAGTGTGGCCCCACTCTAGGGCCCTAGGGCTGCTGTCTCCCGCCCCGCGCCCATCCTGTGCGTGGTCTGGGTGTTTTATGATCACGGTGAGTTTCGCTGCTGCTCCCGGCCCTGCGGGAGGCTCCCAGCCCTGGCCCGCTGCAAGGCCGATCGCAGCCCTCCCCTTCGCCCCGCAGACTTCGTGCTGGTGTGGGAGGAGAAGGTGCGGCCCCAAGAAGAGGAGGGGGAAGCTGGCGGCTCACGAGGCCAGAGGCGACCGCCACGCGGGCACCACGAGCACTGGAGGAGGAAGTTCCTCAACAACCTGAGAAATGCCGGGCTGCTGATGGAGAAGGTGAGAGGAGAGACTTATACCGTGGGCCCCGGTATGTGCCTCCCTCCTCCGGTCCCGGCCGCATCCTCCTGGGCCCCGGGCCCTGCTGTGTCCTCCCCGCCCCCAGGTCCCTTCCATGTCCCTCCCCACCCCTAGGTCCCTGCCGCGTCGGGTTGCCAACTTTCTAATCACAAAACCCAGCATCCGAGGCCCCACCCATGCCCCGCCCCTTCTCCGAGGCCCCGCCCCTACTCACTTCATCCCCCCCCACCATCGCTTGCTATCTCCCACCCTCATTAACTTTAACGGGGCTGGGATTAGGTACGGGGTTGGGGATGCAGGCTCTGGGGTGGGTCTGGGGATGAGGAGTTTGGGGTGCAGGAGGGGGCTCTGGGCTGGGGCAGGGGGTAGAGGTGAGGGCTGTGGGAGGGAGTTTGGGTGCAAGAGGGGGCTGCGGGGTTCATCGTGGTTCCCAGCCAATGGGAGCTGCAGAGCCGGCATTAGGGTCAGGGGCAGCGCGTGGAGCCTCCCTGGCCGCCCATGTGCCTAGGAGCTGCAGGGACCTGGGGGCCGTGTGAATTCTGGGCAGGCAGGGAGCCTGCCTTAGCCCCGGGCCCCGGTTGTGCCGCCGACCGAGTCACCAGGGTCCTTTGTGACGGGCGTTTCGCCTGGCAACCTGCTGTCCCTGCCATGTCCCTCCACCTCCAGGCCCCAGGCCCCCTGTGACGATGCGGTTCTGGCGGGACCCAACTGCGAGTGCCAATTCAGGACCAATTGCTCAAACAGGGCAGTCACAGCCCATGGCTGGGGGTTTCCACCTCTAAGGCAAACCAAACCAGCCAGACAGAGAGGACTTCTGGTCTCACCCCACTGGCTAACCACAAGTCACACAAGGAATTTCCTTAGACACTCCAGTCTCCCAGTATCACCACCAGTGCACTCTGTCCTGGGGATGAATGGTTATGAAAACCAACACCCCAATAAAAGAAAATGGTTCCCTGATCCCAAAGGACCAAGCCCCAGACCCAGGTCAATATACACATCAGATCTTACCCACAAATCACGCTGTTGCCAATCCTTTAGAATCTAAAATCTAAGGGTTTATTCATAAAGGGAACAAGGTAGAGCTGAGAGCTAGAACTGGTTACATGGAATCAATCACATACAGTGATGGCAAAGTTCTTGGTTCAGGCTTGTAGCAGTGATGGAATAAACTGCAGGTTTAAATCAAGTCTCTGGAACATCCCCCGCTGGGATGGGCCATCAGTCCCTTGTGCAGAGCTTCAGTTTGTAGCAAAGTCCTCCAGAGGTAAGAAGCAGGATTGAAGACCAGATGGAGATGAGGCATCAGCCTTTTAGAGGCTTTACAGCAAAATGGAGTCTGGAGTCACCTGGGCAAGTCCCTGCACTTTGCTGAGTCACAAGGCGTGTCTGCCTCCTCTCCATGGGTCAGTTGTGTAGCTGATGGTCCTTAATGGGCCCTCAAGCAGGCTAGGCAGGGCTAACACCACCAGAAACACAGCACAAATTTGAAATACAGACAGTACAGAGCCAATACTCATAACTTCAACTACAAAATGACACATGCACCCAGACACCATAATCATAACCAGCCACCCATAGCCTGGTCTTAGACACCTTATATGATCCTTTACATAAGATTTGGTGCCACTACAGGACCTTGGTTGCAACCATGTTCTATATGGTCCCAGATCATATCAGTAACGTCACACCCCGCCATGGCCCTCCTCTCCAGGCCTGATCCCCAGCGTCACCCCCTCCGAGCCCCAGCCCCCACCCCATCCCTCTCCCACTGGGTCCAGGCCCCTGCTGCATCCCCTCCCAAGCCCTGGCCATGTCCCCTTCCCAAGGCCCTGGCCCCCACCACATCCTCCCGGCTCCAGCCAGGCCTGGCTGTGGCTGATTGGGGTGACGGTGCATTGGGAGACTCTCGAGGCCTTGCTGGCCCCAGGATGCAGCAGTCGGAGAGAAGGCGGCTGTCCCCTGCCTGACCCCAGGGCCGTGTGTCCCATCCCTGCCCTACAGACCCTGGCCTGGAGCCCTGGACGCAGGCACATGGCAGCTCTGCCCCTGGGGCTCCGTGTTCAGCCCCTCCTGCTTCCCGCAGGAGGAGATGCTGAGCGAGAGGAAAACCATCCACTACCTGAAGCTGAGCGCCCCGTGGGACGTGCTGGTGTTCTACGCCGAGGAGCTGTGCCTGCGAGCGCCCCTGCAGGGCCGTGCACCTGGGGCGGCTCTCCCACCAGCCCCCCCATTGCCCTCTGCTAGCCCAGTCCTGGGCTCCCCGCATCTCTGCCAGCTCCTCAACCCCGACCCGCAGCCCTCCTACCCCAGCCCTGGGCGCCCCCCAGCTCTGCCAGCGCCCCGACCCGCAGCCCCCTGCTAGCCCAGCCCTGGGCTCCCACCCAGCTCTGCCAGCGCCTCAACCCCGACCCGCAGCCCTCCTACCCCAGCCCTGGGCTCCCACCCAGCTCTGCCAGCGCCCCTCAACCCCGACCCGCAGCCCTCCTACCCCAGCCCTGGGCTCCCACCCAGCTCTGCCAGCTCCCTCAACCCCGACCCGCAGCCCCCTCCTACCCCAGCCCTGGGCTCCCACCCAGCTCTGCCAGCTCCTCAACCCCGACCCGCAGCCCCCTGCTAGCCCAGCCCTGGGCTCCCCCCCAGCTCTGCCAGCGCCCCTCAACCCCGACCCGCAGCCCCCTCCTACCCCAGCCCTGGGCTCCCCCACCCAGCTCTGCCAGCGCCCCTCAACCCCGACCCGCAGCCCCCTCCTACCCCAGCCCTGGGCTCCCACCCAGCTCTGCCAGCGCCTCAACCCCGACCCGCAGCCCCCTGCTAGCCCAGCCCTGGGCTCCCCCCCAGCTCTGCCAGCGCCCTCAACCCCGACCCGCAGCCCCTCCTACCCCAGCCCTGGGCTCCCACCCAGCCCAGCCCTGGGCTCCCACCCAGCTCTGCCAGCGCCTCAACCCCGACCCGCAGCCCCTGCTACCCCAGCCCTGGGCTCCCACCCAGCTCTGCCAGCGCCTCAACCCCGACCCGCAGCCCCTCCTACCCCAGCCCTGGGCTCCCACCCAGCTCTGCCAGCGCTCAACCCCGACCCGCAGCCCCCTGCTACCCCAGCCCTGGGCGCCCCCCCAGCTCTGCCAGCGCCTCAACCCCGACCCGCAGCCCTCCTACCCCAGCCCTGGGCTCCCACCCAGCTCTGCCAGCGCCTCAACCCCGACCCGCAGCCCTCCTACCCCAGCCCTGGGCTCCCACCCAGCTCTGCCAGCGCCCCTCAACCCGACCCGCAGCCCTCCTACCCCAGCCCTGGGCTCCCCACCCAGCTCTGCCAGCCCCTCAACCCCGACCCGCAGCCCCTGCTAGCCCAGCCCTGGGCTCCCCACCCAGCTCTGCCAGCTCCTCAACCCCGACCCGCAGCCCTCCTACCCCAGCCCTGGGCTCCCACCCAGCTCTGCCAGCGCCCCTCAACCCCGACCCGCAGCCCCTCCTACCCCAGCCTGGGCTCCCCCAGCTCTGCCAGCGCCCCGCAACCCCGACCCGCAGCCCCCTCCTACCCCAGCCCTGGGCTCCCCACCCAGCTCTGCCAGCGCCCCGACCCGCAGCCCCTCCCAGCCCTGGGCTCCTCCCAGCTCTGCCAGCGCCCTCCAGCCCCCCCAGCCCTGGGCTCCCCCCCCAGCTCTGCCAGCGCCCCACAACCCCGGCCCGCCGCCCCTCCTCCCAGCCCTGGGCTCCCCCAGCCAGTCCCAGCACCCCTGCAGCCTTCCCGCAGCCCCCCTCAGCTTCCCCAGCACTGAGCACAGCCAGAACATCCCCACTTCGTCACAGCTCCTCCTTGCCCCTTCCCCTGGCCCGACTGGCTGTTTGATTATCCCCAGGTTCCTGGGCAGCGACTCCCAGGACTCCTACTTCAGCAACACGCAGAGACATCGCATCGTGAGTAGGGTGGAGGAGCATGGGGACCTCAGGGCCTGCCCCACTCCCAGCCCTGCTCTGCCCAGGTCCGTAATTAACCCCGTTGCCCTAGAGGCAGCTCCACGGGCCCATCACATGGTGGGCAGCCAGATCGAAATCCCCTGGCTCTCTAATGGGCTGATTTAACCCCCCACCCAGACCCAACCCTGCCCCCAGCTCTGTGTAGAAACCCCAACCCAGAATCATCCCCCTTCATGGCTTCGGGCCCAGCTCTGTGCTTCAGCCTCCGCAGGCCCCACAGCTGGTGGGAAACACTAGAACCAGTGACGTGTGTTTGAATCCAATCTCAGGCTCCAGGGCACGGCTGATTGCCTGGGGAAGGGTCAGGAAGGCTCCCTCTGCCCTGCACCTAGCATGAGCCAAGGGGAATGTGGGGGCATCAGAGCCGTGGGCAGCTCCTGCCCTGGGGGCTGGGCCAGAAAGGTCTATGGGAAGGCTCCCATTAGCATCCCAAGGCTCTGGTGCAAGGTCCAGGTGTGTGAGCTCCACAGGGCTGCGCCCAGCCGGGACTTGCTGGGTTCCTGCTCCGCGTGAGCCCTGGCGAGGGTGGACTTTGCTGACGGCGCCGCGCTCCTCGGGTCGGCAGGTCTATGAGATCCTGGCTCGCACCATCTACGGGAAGCGGAAACGTGCCGAGATCGGGATCAACCGGCTGCTGAACGAGCGGGTGTACGGCGCTGCCTTCCCGCTGCACGAGGTAGGGGCTGCCGGGTGGGCTGCTGTCCCTCCGGAGCTGGGATGGGGGGCCTGGGGGACAGACGTCCCTCCGGAGCTGGGATGGGGGGCCTGGGAGAGAGACGTCCTTCTGGAGCTGGGATGGGGGGCCTGGGAGAGAGACGTCCCTCCGGAGCTGGGATGGGGTGGGGACAGACGTCCCTCCGGAGCTGGGATGGGGGGCCTGGGAGAGAGACGTCCTTCTGGAGCTGGGATGGGGGGCCTGGGAGAGAGATGTCCCTCTGGAGCTGGGATGGGGCGGGGACACAGACGTCCCTCCGGAGCTGGGATGTGGGGACCGGGGGGCAGCTGCTGGCTCTGCAGGTCCTGGTTGGTCACTGCGGCCATTCAGCCGGCACTAGGCGGGGGTCCCGGGCAGCCGTTGGCAGCTCTGCTCCCTGGGCACTGCAGAGACCCTGCCCCATCCGCAGTCGCCCCTGGCTGTGCAGGTGGCCGACCCGTCTCCCTCTCTGTTGCCTTGACCCAGGGCCCCTTCGAGACGCCTGAGTCTGAGGTCCCCGATGAAGCCCTGAACCCTCGCCAAGTCCTCTACCGCTTCTGGGCCCAGTGGGGCTGCTGGTACCGGTACCAGCCGCTGGATCACATCCGCCAGTACTTCGGGGAGAAGATTGCCATCTACTTCGCCTGGCTGGGTGAGCCCACCTCCTCCTCCCCTCTGTCCGCCTCTGCCCCTGCCCCCAGCGCCTCCCTGCAGCGTCCCAGGGGCCAGGTTGGGGCTGGGATGGGGATCACGGGATTGTTCCTGGAGCCTGCTGGACACACAGAGCCCCAGGGCTTCTCTCTGCCCCAGCCAGGCTCACCCAGCCTGTGCTGCCCGGTGGCGCTGCCCAGGGCTCTCGGTGTCCGGCCGGCAGAGGCAGATTCCCGGCACCCTGACTGGTACAGAAAGGGCCGGGGGGCAGGACCGTGTGGGCAGGTCTCCTGGTTCTTTCCCTTGGTGCTGCCGCGAAGTGCCAGCAGTGCCATGTGGCTGGTGCCCCGTGCCCCTGCTTCACAGGGGCGTGGGCGGGCGTGGGGTGGAAGAGGGTGAGCGAGGTGCCATGCAGAGTCTGCAAGTGCCTTAGTCCTGCCCCCAGCCTGCCAGGTGGGGCGGGATCATTGTCCACATTTTACAGCTGAGGAAACTGAGGCACGGACGGGGGAGGGACTTTCCCCAAGCCACACAGGGCATCAGCCCTGGGGGTGAAACTCAGGAGTCTTGGTGCCCCACCCTTGATGGAGAGGGGAGGGAGGGGGTCCCCTGCCCGGTGTCGCCCTCCTCCGGGGCTGGTCTCACGTGCCCGTCCTCTGCAGGCTTCTACACGGCCTGGCTGCTCTCCTGCTGCGGCCGTGGGCACCGTGGTCTTCCTCGCAGGCCTGGTTGCCATGGGAACCAACACGCCCGCGTGAGTCTGTGGGGCTGGGGTTGGGAGCGCAGGAGGGGGGGTGTGTGAGGAGGACCCCTGCCATCCTACCCTGCCCCCCTCCCTGCCCCCCGACATCCAGCCCTCAGACACAGGAATTCGCAGGCTGCCGCCAGCCGCCGTTACTAGTGTGCGGCCTGGGTGCTGCCTTCTCGAAGGGCGGGGGGCGGGGGCGCTATAGGGGGTGGGGGTGCTATAGGGGCTACTCCAGCAGCTCCCATCACTCTCCGCTCCCAGGCCTAGCAAAAGCCCCCGGGTCACAGCTGTCAGAAGAAAGGAGGGAGACACAAGGAGGGGCTTTGATATGTGGTGATTTGCTGAGGGAGAGCGGGGTGGCGCCGTATAACTGCCGGCAAGGCACCGTTTGCAGCCTCTGGAGAGAAAGCAAAGTGCCAACGCTGGCCACCCACCAGCCTGCTTTTCTGGGCAATGGCACAGTGTAAGCAGGGGGCTGCACAGCCTGGAAATAGCCGGGCAGCAGGGAGAGACGCGGGTTTCCACCCAAGAGAGGGGACAGCTGAGGAGGAGAAGGGTGGGGGCCCTTGGTGGGCTATTGAGGGGAATACAGGTTCAGGTGCCATGAATGGTGCCACCTGCCAACCCAGTGCCATCGCTGGGGGAGTCGGTGCATCGCTGCACTCGGCTCTGCTCACATGTCCAGGACTGGCACCAGTTAGTGGCTGGAGACCTGAAGAGAGAGTCTCCTTAAACTCCTCTGGTCTGTGTCTGTGCTTTGGGGCAGGCGGCCTCGTTCCCTGCAGGGGGAGGTGTGTATCCAGCCACAGCCCCCCTCTGGCCTCAGGGAGGAGAGGGAAGGATCCCCGACACGCACGCCTGCACCCATGCTGGCTAGCTGGGCAGAGCCAACCCTGCTGCCCAAGGGCGGATGTGATCCAGCGGCTGGTACCGGTACCAGCAGCCCCACTGGGCCCAGAAGCGGTAGAGGACTTGGCGAGGGTTCAGGGCTTCATCGGGGACCTCAGACTCAGGCGTCTCGAAGGCCCTGGGTCAAGGCAACAGAGAGGAGACGGGTCGGCCACCTGCACAGCCAGGGCGACTGCGGATGGGGCAGGGTCTCTGCAGTGCCCAGGAGCAGAGCTGCCAACGGCTGCCCGGGACCCCGCCTAGTGCCGGCTGAATGGCCGCAGTGACCACCAGGACCTGCAGAGCCAGCAGCTGCCCCGTCCCCACATCCCAGCTCGGAGGACGTCTGTCCCCGCCCCATCCCAGCTCCGGAGGGACATCTCTCTCCCAGGCCCCCCATCCCAGCTCCAGAAGGACGTCTCTCTCCCAGGCCCCCCATCCCAGCTCCGGAGGGACGTCTGTCCCCGCCCCATCCGAGCTGGGCTAGCAGGGGGCTGCGGGTCGGGGTTGAGGGGCGCTGGCAGAGCTGAGGGGGGGAGCCCAGGGCTGGGCTAGCAGGGGGCTGCGGGTCGGGGCACTCAGAGCAGAGCTGGGAGCCCAGGGCTGGGGTAGGTGGGGGCTGCGGGTCGGGGTTGAGGGGCGCTGGCAGAGCTGGGGGGGGAGCCCAGGGCTGGGCTAGCAGGGGGCTGCGGGTCGGGGCGCTGGCAGAGCTGGGGGGAGCCCAGGGCTGGGGTAAGTGGGGGCTGCAGGTCGGGGTTGAGGGGCACTGGCAGAGCTGGGTGGGAGCCCAGGGCTGGGCTGCAGGGCTGCGGGTCGGGGTTGAGGCGCTGGCAGAGCTGGGTGGGAGCCCAGGGCTGGGGTAGGTGGGGCTGCGGGTCGGGGTTGAGGGGCGCTGGCAGAGCTGGGGGGGAGCCCAGGGCTGGGCTAGCAAGGGGCTGCGGGTCGGGGCGCTGGCAGAGCTGGGTGAGGAGCCCAGGGCTGGGCTAGGGGGCGGGTCGGGGTTGAGGAGCTGGCAGAGCTGGGTGGGAGCCCAGGGCTGGGGTAGCAGGGGCTGCGGGTCGGGGTTGAGGGAGCTGGCAGAGCTGGGTGGGGCCCAGGGCTGGGGTAGGAGGGGCTGCGGGTCGGGGTTGAGGGGCGCTGGCAGAGCTGGGGGAGCCAGGGCTGGGCTAGCAGGGGCTGCGGGTCGGGCGCTGGCAGAGCTGGGTGGGAGCCCAGGGCTGGGCTAGCCGGGGACGGCGGGTCGGGGTTGAGGGGAGCTGGCAGAGATGCGGGGGGGAGCCCAGGACTGGGCTAGCAGAGGGCAATGGGGGGCTGGTGGGAGAGCCGCCCCCCCCCGGGTGCACTGACCTGCAGGGGCGCTCGCAGGCACAGCTCCTCGGCGTAGAACACCAGCACGTCCCACGGGGCGCTCAGCTTCAGGTAGTGGATGGTTTTCCTCGCTCAGCATCTCCTCCTGCGGGAAGCAGGAGGGGCTGAACACGGAGCCCCAGGGGCAGAGCTGCCATGTGCCTGCGTCCAGGGCTCCAGGCCAGGGTCTGTAGGGCAGGGATGGGACACACGGCCCTGGGGTCAGGCAGGGGACAGCCGCCTTCTCTCCGACTGCTGCATCCTGGGGCCAGCAAGGCCTCGAGAGTCTCCCAATGCACCGTCACCCCAATCAGCCACAGCCAGGCCTGGCTGGAGCCGGGAGGGATGTGGTGGGGGGCCAGGGCCTTGGGAAGGGGGGACATGGCCAGGGCTTGGGAGGGGGATGCAGCAGGGGCCTGGACCCAGTGGGAGAGGGATGGGGTGGGGGGCTGGGGCTCGGAGGGGGTGACGCTGGGGGGGATCAGGCCTGGAGAGGGAGGGCCATGGCGGGGTGTGACGTTACTGATATGATCTGGGACCATATAGAACATGGTTGCAACCAAGGTCCTGTAGTGGCACCAAATCTTATGTAAAGGATCATATAAGGTGTCTAAGACCAGGCTATGGGTGGCTGGTTATGATTATGGTGTCTGGGTGCATGTGTCATTTTGTAGTTGAAGTTATGAGTATTGGCTCTGTACTGTCTGTATTTCAAATTTGTGCTGTGTTTCTGGTGGTGTTAGCCCTGCCTAGCCTGCTTGAGGGCCCATTAAGGACCATCAGCTACACAACTGACCCATGGAGAGGAGGCAGACACGCCTTGTGACTCAGCAAAGTGCAGGGACTTGCCCAGGTGACTCCAGACTCCATTTTGCTGTAAAGCCTCTAAAAGGCTGATGCCTCATCTCCATCTGGTCTTCAATCCTGCTTCTTACCTCTGGAGGACTTTGCTACAAACTGAAGCTCTGCACAGGACTGATGGCCCATCCCAGCGGGGGATGTTCCAGAGACTTGATTTAAACCTGCAGTTTATTCCATCACTGCTACAAGCCTGAACCAAGAACTTTGCCATCACTGTATGTGATTGATTCCATGTAACCAGTTCTAGCTCTCAGCTCTACCTTTTTCCCTTTATGAATAAACCCTTAGATTTTAGATTCTAAAGGATTGGCAACAGCGTGATTTGTGGGTAAGATCTGATGTGTATATTGACCTGGGTCTGGGGCTTGGTCCTTTGGGATCGAGGGAACCATTTTCTTTTATTGGGGTGTTGGTTTTCATAACCATTCATCCCCAGGACGAGTGGCACTGGTGGTGATACTGGGAGACTGGAGTGTCTAAGGAAATTCCTTGTGTGACTTGTGGTTAGCCAGTGGGGTGAGACCGAAGTCCTCTCTGTCTGGCTGGTTTGGTTTGCCTTAGAGGTGGAAACCCCCAGCCATGGGCTGTGACTGCCCTGTTTGAGCAATTGGTCCTGAATTGGCACTCGCAGTTGGGTCCCGCCAGAACCGCATCGTCACAGGGGGCCTGGGGGTGGAGGGACATGGCAGGGACCTTGGGTTGCCAGGCGAAACGCCCCGTCACAAAGGGACCCTGGTGACTCCGGTCAGCGGCACAACCGGGCCGGGGCTAAGGCAGGCTCCCTGCCTGCCCAGAATTCACACGGCCCCCAGGTCCCTGCAGCTCCTAGGCACATGGGCGGCCAGGGAGGCTCCACGCGCTGCCCCTGACCCTAATGCCAGCTCTGCAGCTCCCATTGGCTGGGAACCACGATGAACCCCGCAGCCCCCTCTTGCACCCAAACTCCCTCCCACAGCCCTCACCTCTACCCCTGCCCCAGCCCAGAGCCCCTCCTGCACCCCAAACTCCTCATCCCCAGACCCACCCCAGAGCCTGCATCCCCTCCCCCCACCCTAATCCCCAGCCCAGTTAAAGTGAATGAGGGTGGGAGAGAGCAAGCGATGGAGGGGGATGAAGTGAGTAGGGCGGGGCCTCGGAGAAGGGGCAGGGCATGGGTGGGGCCTCGGAGGAGGGGCGGGATGCTGGGTTTGTGTGATTAGAAAGTTGGCAACCCGGCGCGGCAGGGACCTAGGGGTGGGGAGGGACATGGAAGGGACCTGGGGGCGGGGAGGGACACAGCAGGGGCCCGGGCCCAGGAGGGATGCGGCCGGGACCGGAGGAGGAGGCACATACCGGGGCCCACGGTATAAGTCTCTCCTCTCACCTTCTCCATCAGCAGCCCGGCATTTCTCAGGTTGTTGAGGAACTTCCTCCTCCAGTGCTCGTGGTGCCCGCGTGGCCGGTCGCCTCTGGCCTCGTGAGCCGCCAGCTTCCCCTCCTCTTCTTCGGGGGCCGCACCTTCTCCTCCCACACCAGCACGAAGTCTGCGGGGGCGAAGGGGGCTGCGATCGGCCTTGCAGCGGGCCAGGGGCTGGGAGCCTCCCGCAGGGCGGGAGCAGCAGCGAAACTCACCGTGATCATAAAACACCCAGACCACGCACAGGATGGGCGCGGGCGAGACAGCAGCCCTAGGGCCCTAGAGTGGGGGCACACTCGCCACCACCGCCCCCTGCTGGAGGGAACATCAGCCCCACTCTGGCACATGCAGCCCACCAGCTGGGCGCCTCACCGCTAGCCTCAGCGGAGATTCCCGGGCACTGCAGCGGGCGTGGCCTCAGGCTCTGCAGCGGGACGCCCGCAGGCGAACAGGAAGCCCCTGCAGCCGCAGCCCAGGGGTGAGCAGGGCCCTGGGAGGGAGGGAGCCTCGTTAACGTGGCCAAGCAAGGGGCTTTGGATCATTTCATTACTGCTCTGGACAATGTGGCCAGTAACTCTCTGCCACATGATGATGCCGAGGAAAAGAGATTTAGGGAGCACATGTTCGCAGAGCAAGGAGGGTCATGGGGCTGGGGCACTTGGGAGATGGAGGGTCACTTCTTGGCTCTGCTAGTGACCCCCTGGGTGTCCTTGGGAGAGTCACTTGCTCTTCGTGCCTCTGTCTGAGGCAACGAGCATCTCTGTGCCCAGCCCCCGGCACAGCCCGGGAGGCCCGTTGGCAGTTGGCACAATGCAAGCGCGCCAAGGCTGCTCGACGGCAGACTGCAGAGGGCAGTGACGTAGGGTGGCTAGGTCGCCCCAGACTGCACCGGGCCCAGCTCACACAGCCAGAGAGGGACGTACCCACGCAGCCACCCGCTCCCAGCTCCTCCCAGACAGAGGCCCGGGAGCTGCCGAGGGCAGGGCAGGGCAGGCGCTCACCGATCTTGGTTGCCCATCTCGGAAGTAGTGCCCCTGAGGTTCGGGCTGTAGCCTTCGTCACCATGCACGTAGATGGGATCGTCCTCGTCCTCTTCATCCTGCAGCCGGAAACAAACGAGACGGGGGCAGGGGAGAACCGTGCAGCTCCCGCGCCGGGCCAGCCTCGCCCCGCGCCCCAGCTCGATTCGTTGGGTCGGTGGGGGAGCAGGGAATGTTTCAGTGCCCAGGAAACCGAGAGGAGAACCTAGAGCCAGATGGGCTGCTTCACCCCACGGCCCTGCCGGTGCCCCTCAGTCCCGACCCGCAGCCCCCGGCTATCCCATCCTGGGCTCCCAGCACTGCCAGTGCCCCTCAATCCTGACCCACAGCCCCTGCTATCCCAGCCCAGGGCTCACCCCGCCCCCACAGCCCTGCTGGTACCCCTCAGTCCCGACCCGCAGCCTCCACTATCCCAGCCCTGGGCTCATCCTCCCTCCTCACAGAGCACTGCCGGTGCCCCTCAGTCCCGACTTCCAGCCCCCCGCTATCCCAGCCCGGGGCTCCCCCCAGCCCTGCTGGTGTCCTCAATCCTGACCCGCAGCCCCCGGCTATCCCAGCCCCAGACTCCCCCCGGCCACGGTTCTGCAGATGCACTACAGGGCACCAGCTATCCTGAAGGCCAAACCTTCGCCTCGCTTACGGCTCTGGGTCTGTTCGGAGTCCCCCACCCCTCCACCGCAGGGACGCCGACTCCATTAGCTCCAGGGGAAACCAGCACACGGAACGAGCGAGGAACCAGGCTCTGCCAGGGATTCCCGCCCAGGGCTGGGCTCTAACCGGGCAGCCCCTGAGCTGCAAGGACCCCCCCAGTTCCCTCCTTCTCCAGCTCCCGCTGCTCCCCGTCCAGCCAGGACAGTGGCTGAAATGGCCCCAGTAACGGACCGCGGGAGCTTTGCAGAGGCCTGGCCCAGAGCAGCCACAGACTCGGCCCAGAGCCGCGGTTCTCAACCTCTTAGCCATTGTGGGCTGCAGCCACCCAGTGCAGACACTACCCGGCGGCCCGGTGTGCTGATGGGGCTGAGAACCGCTGGCCTAGGGAGAGGGGCCCAACTGGGACTAGAAACCCACCTGCCCCAGGGCAGCGGCAGGGCTGGGACTCAGCGTCTGGAATGAGGCAGGGGAAGGGGAGGGTTGGATTACGGGGGGTTGGGCAGCTCCCCTCTGCCCCCCAAACTCCTGCCGGGATTCTACCATGAGCTCGGGGACGTGGGAAGAGCCGCAGCTTGTGAAACGGACGGACCCCCCCCACCCCAGCCCCCAGAACTCAGCACCACCAAGGGCGGCGGCGCCATGGATTCACCAAGGGCAAGTCATGCCTGACTAACCTAATTGCCTTCTATGAGGAGATAACTGGGTCTGTGGGTGAGGAAAGCAGTGGATGTGTTATTCCTTGACTCTAGCAAAACTTTTGATATGGTCTCCCACAGTATTCTTGCCAGCAAGTTAAAGAACTGTGGGCTGGATGATTGGACTATAAGGTGGATAGAAATCTGGCTAGATCGTCAGGCTCAACAGGTAGTGATCAACGGCTCCATGTCTAGTTGGCAGCCCGTTTCAAGTGGAGTGCCCCAAGAGTCGGTGCTGGGGCCGGTTTTGTTCAATATCTTCATTAACGATCTGGAGGATGGCATGGACTGCACTCTCAGCAAGTTTGCTGATGACACTAAACTTGGAGGAGTGGTAGATACAGTGGAGGGTAGGGATAGGATACAGAGGGACCTAGATAAAGAAACCTGATGAGGTTCAACAAGGAGAAGTGCAGAGTCCTGCACTTTGGACGGAAGAATCCCATTCACCGTTACAGACTAGAGACCGAATGGCTAGGAAGCAGTTCTGCAGAAAGGACCTAGGAGTTACAGTGGACGAGAAGTTGGATATGAGTCGACAGTGTGGCCTTGTTGCCAAGAAGGCTAATGGCACTTTGGGCTGTATAAATAGGGGCATAGCCAGCAGATCGAGGGATGTGATCATTCCCCTCTATTTGACATTGGTGAGGCCTCATCTGGAGTACTGTGTCCAGTTTGGGGCCCCACAGTACAAGAAGGATGTGAAAAAATTGGAAAGAGTCCAGCGGAGAGCAACAAAAATGATTAGGGGGCTGGAGCACATGACTTATGAGGAGAGGCTGAGGAAACTGGGATTGTTTAGTCTGCAGAAGAGATGAATGAGCAGGGGATTTGATAGCTGCTTTCAACTACCTGAAAGGGGTTCAGAGAGGATGGATCTAGACTGTTCTCAGTGGTACCCAATGACAGAACAAGGAGTAATGGTCTCAAGTTGCAGTGTGGGAGGTTTAGGTTGGATATCAGGAAAAAACTTTTTCACTCACAGAGTGGTGAAGCACTGGAATGGGTTTCCTAGGGAGGTGGTGGAATCTCCTTCCTTAGAGTTTTTAAGGTCAGGCTTGACAAAGCCCTGGCTGGGATGCTTTAGTTGGGAATTGGTCCTGATTTGAGCAGGGGGTTGGGCTAGATACCTCCTGAG
The DNA here is from genome assembly GCF_016161935.1 of Mauremys reevesii. Lineage (NCBI taxonomy): Eukaryota > Metazoa > Chordata > Testudines > Geoemydidae > Mauremys > Mauremys reevesii. Next base: position 18,159,666 of record NC_052639.1, read on the forward strand.
GTCCCTTCCAACCCTGATATTCTATGATTCTATGACTTCTGCGGGAGGCATGCTGGACAGCGCCAGGATTGGGGAGACAACCAGGTGTGAGCCCAGGGTGCAGAGAGAGAGCTGGGGAGGGTCTGTGTGTCTGTAACACTTCCTGTCCACTCCACAGATGGAGTCCAAGAGAGATAGGAAGGAGAGGACAGAGAACCCCAGTACTAAAGAAAATAAGGTGCATCCTAGCTGGACCTGGGGCTCTGTGGGGTTAATACCAGTGGAAGGGACAAGAGTCTCTTGTGCAGCGTGACTATGCTGGGTGCAGGAGCAGTGGGGTGCTTTCCAATTGTAGCTGTGACAACATCATGCAAAGGGGGTTCAGGGTAAGCCCTGGGGTGTGGGTGATGCGAGAAGAGAGCCTAGCCATCACGGCAGATTGTGATGATAACTTTTGTTTTTCCCTCTTGTGTTGTGTTTGGCACCAAGGGAAAGAAATGTGGGGGTGGAGAGGGAGAAGAGGGAAGAGTCCAGCCCAGTGGTGAGATGGAAAACGAGTGAGAGAAGCGTTGTTGATGCCAGGCAAGACAATCACCAACGAAATCATGCTGCCCGAGCATGGTGAGATTTTCCCAGGGCCCCCCCGAGTTGCCCGAGGCCCCTGGGCATGGGCCCCCTGTGCGTTAAGCCGCCACTGCAATGGCTGCAGGGCTCAGGATACCGCTTCCCAGCATGCCTGGAATGCCGGGCGGAGACGGAACATGCGGGAGCTACTACAGAGCCAATCAGAAGTTAGCGCTCGGAGACAAAGGGGTCAGTTTACATTTGGTTATTGGCTGTTGGGGAGTGGAGCAGAGGAGCCAATCAGAAGCCAGTGCTCGGAGACAAAGGGGTTGGTTTCCATTCGGTTGTTGGCGGAGTGGAGCTGAGGGAGACAGCGTCACAGCCTGGGAGGTGCCCATTGACACTCAGACCGAAGACCGGTAAGAATCCCTTTGCTTGTTTTCCTTGTGAATTTCAAGCCGGCCAAGGAGCACAGGGCAGCATCAGCCCCTAGAGAACTGATACTCAACTCCCATTCTGCTGCGCAGGGGCTGGGAGGGAGCTGGTTGGGGCGGTCGGGCCCCTTGTCAATGCTGTGATTGTTGATGGGTTACTAGTCTAGTTGCTCCTGTTCTTTCCTTAACCCCAGGCCTTTCTTCCCTCTGCCCAATAAGCTCCCTCACTTGTTGTGTTGTTACTGGGAGATTGTGATAGATTTGTACCCTTGTGCCTGGATGACAATCCTAGTCTGTTATTGGGCACCAAACACTTCCCAGGGCACAGCAGCCCTTGTGACTCAGGCACTAGGAGGGGCCCCTGGGGTGGAGTCAGCAGGGGCCAAGAGAGTCCTGCACTTCGGACGGAAGAATCCCATGCACCGTTACAGGCTGGGAACCGCCTGGCTAAGCAGCAGTTCTGCAAAAAAGGACCTGGGGATTACAGTGGACAAGAAACTAGATATGAGTCAGCAGTGTGCTCTTGTTGCCAAGAAGGCTAATGGCATTTTGGGCTGTATAAGTAGACGCATTGCCAGCAGATCAAGGGACGTGATCATTCCCCTCTATTCGACATTGGTGAGGCCTCATGGAGTACTGTGTTCAGTTTTGGGCCCCACTACAAGAAGGATGTGGAGAATTGGAAAGAGTCCAGCGGAGGGCAACAAAAATGATTAGGGGCTGGAGCACATGACTTATGAGGAGAGGCTGAGGAACTGGGATTGTTTAGTCTGCAGAAGAGAAAAGTGAGGGATTTGATAGCAGCTTTCAATTACCTGAAGGGGGGTTCCAAAGAGGATGGAGCTCAGCTGTTCTCAGTGGTGGCAGATGACAGAACAAGGAGCAATGGTCTCAAGTTGCAGTGGGGGAGGTCTAGGTTGGATGTTAGGAAACACTATTTCACTAGGAGGGTGGTGAAGCACTGGAATGGGTTCCCTAGCTGGAATCTCCATCCTCAGAGGTTTTTAGGGCCCGGCTTGACAAAGCCCTGGCCGGGATGATTAAGTTGGGGTTGGTCCTGCTTTGAGCAGAGGTTGGACTAGATACCTCCTGAGGTCCCTTCCAACCCTGAGATTCTATGATTCTAAGGACCCAGGTTCCATTCCCCCTGAGGCAAGACAGGCCCATTGCTGAGAGGCTTTGTTGCCCCAGACTCACGGCTGCTCCCTGCTCAGTTCCAGGATGGACGTGCTGAGAAGGTATCTCAGGAGGAAGGTGGCCCGGGCCAGAGGGGACCAGCTGCCAGCGTCCCCAGACAGAGCTGCCCTCCATCCGCATGGCATGGGAAGCAGGCCCCGGCCACCCCAGGAGATGGTCCTGCTCGGCCTTGCTCACTGGGAGGAAACCAGCCCCCAGGGCTGGTGCTGAGCAGAGAGAGACAACATCCAGGCCGAGATGGAGGTGGCCTAAGTTCAATCTGGGCAGGCAGGACTCAGCCCATGGCAGGAGCCAGGCAACGCAGCTCTGGGTTTGCTTCTGCTGGAAGGCCTGCCCTCATCCCAGCTGTGTGGGCCAGCAGGAGGCATTCCCAGGGCAGGAGCTGGGGGATCGCTGCCTCAGCTGCTTAACTGTTGCCGGAGAGGAGAGCAGCTACTCTCTGGAGGTTCTCTGCAACACGGAGGCTGAGTGGTCCTCCACTGCAGGTGAGAGACCCCTGGGCATGGGGAGGAGCAAGGGCCATTAACACCCAGTCGCTCTGTCCCAGTCATTGTGGGGATCCCAGCCCAGGGTCTGGCCAGAGCCACGTGAGCTCAATGACATCAGCGGGAGTTGCAGAGCCACCCCTGCAATGGGGCATGGGGAGCTTCTGGGAAGTGGGTCCCTGATGATTTGGAGCAACTCCCAGGAGGATGGGACAGTGAAGGGCCCACTCTGCCATGGGCCACAGGGCTGAGGGTCTATGGGAGGGGCAGTGTGGGAACTCTCTGCCATGGGTCATTGGGGCTGAGGGTCTGTGGACGGGGCAGTGTGGGGATCTCTCTGGCAATGGGTCCTGGGGCTGAGGGTGTGTGAGAGGGACACTGTGGGGATCTCTCTGCCTTTCGATGCTTACATGGGAGGGAGAAACATTAAATCTGCTCTCCCCATCCTTTCTCACCCCTGTCCTTCCTCTTCCCCCTCCCAGCAAGAGTCACCCTCTGCCCTTGTCTCTCTGATGCAGAGACCCCACAGACCAGTCAGAGAAGGACTTTGCCCCTGAGGAAAAGACAGAGGAGGATGAAGACCTGACACAGAAAGAGAGGAAGAGGAGGAAGATCTAAAGACAGAGGAGGAGGAGAAGCAGGAAGAGCAAGTCCTGATTAGTGAAAAAGAGGCGGAGGTGGAGGAGCTAGTGATGAAAGAGGAGAACATTACCACTGAGGAGGAGGAAGACCTGGACACAGAGGAGAAGGGGAGGAGGAAATATCTATAGAAGAGAACCAGGAGGAGGATGAGAACCTGTTTGCAGACATGGAAGAAGAGGAGGAGAATGTGTCTGCAGAAAGGAAGAAGAGGAGGAGGAGGGGAGGTGTCTGAAGAGAAGGAAGAGGAGAATCTGACTACAGAAGAGGAACAGGAGGAGGAGAACTTGTTTGCAGAAGAGGAAGAAGAGGAGGAGGGGGAGGTGTCTGAAGAGAAGGAAGAGGAGAATCTGACTACAGAAGAGGAAAAGGAGGAGGAGAACTTGTTTGCAGAAGAGGAAGAAGAGGAGGAGGAGGAGGAAGAGAACGTGTCTGCAGCAGAGGAAAGGAGGAGGAGGAGAATGTGTCTGCAGCAGAGGAAGGGGGAGGAGGAGAATGTGTCTGCAGCAGAGGAGAGGAGGAGGAAGAGAACTTGTCAGCAGAAGAGGAGGAGGAGGACCTCTGCACAGAAGAGGAAGAGGACTTGATCACTGAGAAGGAGGAGGAAGAAGAAGGTAAAGGAAGAGGAAGAAAGGAACACCTGATCATGGAGCAAAAGGAAGAAGAGAAGGACCTGGCCATGGAGCAGGAAGAGGAGCACCTGCCTGTGGAGGAAGAGGAAGAGGACCTGGCCACAGGAGTGGAGCACCTGGCCATGGAGCAGGAGGAAGAGGAGGAGGACCTGGCTCCAGAGGAGAAAGAGGAAGACCTGGCCATGGAGAAGGACCAGGCCACAGAGGAGGACAAGGAGGATCTGGGTCAGGAGGAGGAGAAGGGAGAGGACCTGGCAATGGAGGAGGACGAGGATGTGGCCATGCAGGGGGAAGAAGAAGAGGCGGAAGAAGAGGTAGAGGACCTGACTATAGACTAGGAGGACACAGGAAGGGAGGAGGATGAGGATGTGCCGATGCAGGGGGAAGAAGAAGAGAAGGAGGTGGACCTGGCAATGGAAGAGTAGGAGCAAGAGGACCTGGCCAGAGAGGAAGATGAGAAGGAGGAGAACCTGGCCACGGAGAAGGAGCAGGAGGAAGAGGACCTGACCAGAGAAGAGGACGAGGAGGAAAGGAGGAGGAGAACCTGGCCACAGAGGAGAGGGAGGATCTGGCCAGAGAGGAGGAAGTGGAGGAGGAGGACCTGGCCATGGGAATGGAGCACGTGGTCATGGAGAAGAAAGCAGAAGAGGACGACTTGGATGAGGAGGAGGAGGATAAGGAGGGCAAAGCCAAGTCCTCCTCCACCTCCATGGCCAATTCCTCCTTGCCCAGATGCATAATCCATTCCCATTGCCAGACTCTTGCCCATGGTGACAATGAAGGAGCAGGAGAACTTCTGGGCTGCACAGTCGGGTGTCACGGGGCGTCTGTAGGAGCCATTGACAGTGTGGTCTGTGTGGGCCATTTTCCTTCTCTGACCCAGGGGTTCTCTGCTCCCAGAATCTCAGCCAGGGAGGCCACCCTGCAGAATATGGCCCTGCAGTTTGGTGATGGGCTGCAGGAGTCACCACGTAGCTGTGCAGCAGCCATAGCACCTGCATTGACCAGGGACCAAAACCTGCAGCCCTCACAGCCCAGGCTGCCCCACGGATGGCAATGGGGTGTAGCCTGGGCAACTAGCTGCTGGGCCAGGGCATATAGAGAGGACTCAGAGATGCAGCAAACCAGTGGGCAGAGAAGTGAAGGAAGTAAGGGAAAGAGGAGGCGAGGAGATCGAGGAGCTGCTGCAGTCAAGGGACCCCAGCCAGAAGAGAGAAGCTGGGTGGGTTAGACACACAAAGTCCTGCATCTTGGCAGGGGTTAGACTAGATGAACCTTGCCAGAGGCGGCGAGTTATATGGGCCTGTGGTGCCGGGCTCCAGCAAATTCAGGGCCTCGAGGGCCCGGCTCCACCAATGTTCAGGGCAGGGTTTCTCCCCAGCCCGACCTGCCACTCCACGTGCCACCCCAGAGCATCCCCGGCCCTGCCTGCCACCCCCACGTGCCTCCCCCAAGCGTCTCTGCCTGCCCCCTGCATCTCCACACTGTGCTCCCTCACTGGCCGCTGCCACTGCAGGCTACAGGGAGCAGCGCTGGGGCAGGCTGAGGCGGCTGCTGCGCCTGTAGTAGGAGGCGCATGGCAGCCTCCCGCCCCACCAGGTGACTCCAAGTCGAATCTGAGGAGGGGCTTATCAGTTGGACCTCCTGAGCAGCAGCCTGGTGGGGCCTGGGTGAGTGTCTTGTCCTGGAGAATCCTCCTCTTGCCCCCACCCCCGCCCCAGGGCAGCCTCCCCGCCGCACCCCCCACTCCTCATCCCTGGCCCAGACCCACACCCTGCACCCCCTCCTGCACCCCAACGCCCTGTCCCAGCCCAGACCCTGCACCTAGCACCCAAACCCCCTCTCACACCAGCCCCCAAACCCCTCCTGCACCCCAAACCCTGTCCCATCCCAGACTCTGCACCCAGCCCCAAGCCCCTCCTGCACCCCAACCCCTGTCCCAGCCCAGACCCTGCACCAAGCACCCAAACCCCCTCCTAGAGCTTGTGCCTTCTGCACCCAACCCCCAACCCCTGTCCCAGCCCAGACCCTGCACCTTTTAAACTCCCTCGTTTGTACCCTTTTCTGCTCCCAAACCCCAACCCCCTGTCCCAGCCCAGACCCTGCACCCAGCACCCAAACTCTCTCGTTTGTACCCCTTTCTGCTCCCAAGCCCAACCCCCTGTCCTTGAACCAGCCCAGACCCTGCACCTAGCACCAAACAGTGGGCCCTCCTGCCCCAACCGCCTGTCCCAGCCCAGACCCTGCACCCAGAACCCAAACCCCTCCTAGAGCTTGTACCAACCTTCTGCTCCCAAACCCCCCAAACCCCTGTCCCAGCCCAGACCCTGCAGCACCAGCCTCCCAAGTACCCTCCTGCCCCAACTAACCTGTCCCAGCCAGACCACTGCACCTAGCACCCAAACCCCCTCCTGCCCCAACCCCTGTCCCAGCCCAGACCCTACCCCAGAGCCAGAACCCCGGCTCCCTCCTGAAGCCTTGCCCCCTTCTGCTCCCAAACCCCAAACCCCTGTCCCAGCCAGACCCTGCACCCCCCAAGCCCCCTCGTTTGTATACTTGCTCCCAAACCCCAACCCCTGTCCCAGCCCAGACCCTGCCTAGCACCCAAACCCCCTCCTGCACCCCAACCCCTGTCAGCCCAGACCCTGCACCCAGAGCAAACTCCTCCTAGAGCTTGTACCCCCTCCTGCACCCCAACCCCTGTCCCAGCCCAGACCCTGCACACCCAGAACCCAAACTCTGGCCTGCCAGCCTAGACCCTGCCTTGCCCCTCTCCTGCACCCCAACCTGTCCCAGCCCAGACCTGCACCCAGCACCCAAACTGCACCCAACACCCCAAACTCTCCCTCGTTTGTACCCCTTTCTGCTCCCAAACCCCAACCCCTGTCCCAGCCCAGACCCTGCACCTAGCACCCAAACCCCTCCTGCACCCCAACCCCTGTCAGCCCAGACCCTGCACTGGGCTAGAACCCGACTCCCTGGAAACATGCCTAGAGCTTGTGCCCTTACCTTCTGCCCAAACCCCAACCCCTGTCCCAGCCCAGACCCTGCACCCAGAACCCAAACTCCCTCCCAGATTCCTACACTCCAAGCCCCTTCTTCACCCACACCCTCCTGGACCTTGCAAGCTTGCCTTCTGCTCCCAAACCTGATGGGTCTATAATTCTTTTGATTCTAGCATCTGTCACCTAAAAGAAGGCTGGCGTGTCTGGATTTCCTCCTCATCCTCTGCAGTGAAGATTTCCCCCAGAAGCAGCTCCCCTCCTAGGAACTTTTAGCTTCCCAAACCCGCAGTGGCCTGGTCTTCCTGGAGTGCTCCTTTGCACCGATTGCCTAGTGGCTTTGCTGACCCAACTGTTTGGCAGACTTCCTGCATCCCATGGCCCCTCCTGCACCCCAACCGCCTGTCCCAGCCCAGACCCTGCCCAAGCTCTCCTGGAACCCAAACCCCCTCCTGCAAAGTGTACCTCTTACCTGCTCCAGCCCAGGCCTGCCAGGCAGCCTCCTAGGCCTTTGTCTGCTCCCAAACCCCAACCTGCTGAACCCTGCTGTCCCAACCTCCTGCCAGACCTGTCTGCCCCAGGGCCTGCCGACCCCCTCCTGCACCCCAACCCCTGTCCCAGCCAGACCCTGCACCCAGAGCAAAACCCCCTCTGAACTGTGCCCCTTCTGCTCCCAAACCCCAAACCCTGTCCCAGCCCAGACCCTGCACAGCCCCTAAGCCCCTCCTGCACCCAACCACCTATTCCCAGCCCAGACCCTGCACCTAGCACCCAAACCCCCTCCTGCACCCCAACCGCCTGTCCCAGCCCAGACCCTGCCCAGAACCCAAACCCCACTCCTAGAGCTTGGCACCCCTTCTGCTCCCAAACCCCAAACCCTGTCCCAGCCCAGACCCTGCCCAGCCCCCAAGCCCCCTCCTGCACCCCAACCCCTGTCCCAGCCCAGACCCAAACCCCAGTGCCCACCTGATGGGCACGCTAGCATCTGCCTACTGGTGCCTGGAGCCTCCGCATCCTGCTACAGAACAACTTTTGCTTAGTGCCTGGTCTTCCTGGACTCCTGCACCTGCCTAGTGGCTTTGCTGACTTGCCAGACTTCCGCCTGTCCCAGGACCTCTTGCCAATTGTGAAAGGTGCCCCAGTTAGGCGGCTTAGTGCCTTCTAACCTGATGCCATTTGTAGCATCTGCACCTAGATGAACTGGCGTGTCTTCACAAAGCAGATGAGAGCCCCGTGGCCTGGTCTTCCTGAGTCCACCTAGAGGCCTAGCGCTGCTGCAGTTGCAACTAGGTACCCAAGCGAAGAGCCCAGACCCTGCAGGACTAGCGGTACGTCCCTCAAAAACCCCATGCCCAGATGCACCCAGCCCCAAGGCCTCCTCACCTCCCAACTGTCCCAGAGCTGGCATGGTAGCCCTGATTCCTGAACAACCCTTTGCTGAGAGATCCCTAGCTCACTCATCCTTGCCATACTCCAGACCCAAATGCTGGAAGAATTAATGCGTTGCTCCCAGCATTCTAAACACTCATACTGCACCTTCCAGCAACATCCTGGCTGCAAAACAAAGGCCATGAGACCTCCTTCCAAAATGCTCTCAGTGGTGGCTCACCAGAAATCCTGGTGTCAGACAGGGTTTAAGTGGCACAGCTGAGACATGCCCCAGAAAATATGCATCTCTGGAAGAATGAGGAAGGGTATCCTCTGCTGGCAGGATGGACTCCTGTCAACAGCAGACTGAATCCTTCCTGCTGTTCTGCTGCACTTGTTAGATTGGTTAGACTTCATCCCTCTCCATCCTGGGAAGAAAAGGAGTTAACACTCTGGGCAGTTGGTGAGTGCTTGTCACCAATCATCTGTTGCAGTGCAATCAGGAGGACACAGCAAAGCTGCAGGTTATCAGCCCACTGCACAATGCAGTCCTGGCAGATCGTCTCAGCACCAGAAAACATCTGTCTGTGTTCTGCCATACCCTTCATCTTCAAGTCCCATAACCGATTGACATGTCAGCTAGCAAAACAAGCTGCTAGGTTAGGACAGCTGACCCAATTTCAGCTGCTGTAGTTAGATGCCGTCTCCAGATGTGTCAGCAGGCCATGGCATCTTGACCCTGCAAAAACAGGATAATGATCTCCTTTTAACAGCACATCAAGGATATGTAAGGACAAAAACGATTACCTGTACTGGTTATGCCAATAACTCCACGAAAGAACTAATAACTGTAGCTCATGGCCCCTGCGTCCAAACTAAGTGGCGTGGTTGCCTAACATAAAGGAAATACTGGAACAAACCTTTTCTCGATTTGGTATCCCATCAGAAATAGATTCAGACAGAGGACCACACTTTGTGGGTGAAGTCACAAAAAACGCTGTGTCGCCCAGCACATCAAACAGCAGCGGTTGCACAGCTCTCACAAAGCTGCAAATAAAATCGTCGAGGGAGAGGGCCATGAAACCCCCAACTGCTCTTAGAAAATAGATGTGCAAAGAAGGGATTGGGATGGGATAGCCATATATCCCTGGCAGCCATGCGATCTACTAGAACTGCGCAAAGGTGTGGTTTTTTCACTGCTAATGATGCTAACTGGGAGAGAAGTATGCACCTGATAAAAGTTAAAATAAGTTCTGTAAATCAAAAGGCCATTTTGTTTTGGTAAAAGGACAAGGCGACCTCCATTGGGGGTCAGGTTCTTGTTCCTCAGTACCTAGAAAAGGCGGGAAAGTGGGAAGAGCAGAATCTGACCTTGCCCAGCAACAGCTCCTACAGAGACCAATGAGGGGAGGGCCAGGGCACTGGCTCTTGAGCTTTTGAGCTGTCAGAGGTGCAGGTGGCTGCCTCTCTCCTGGTGCGGTACAATCTTGCCCTGGCTATGGGCCTGCAATGGCTACTTACTAATTAAGTTGGGGTTGTTTGTTTGTTGTTTTGGGAGAGCAAGCTTGCAGCCACTAGGACCTGGTCCGATTAGTTAAATCGTGCACTCAGGACGACCTCGCGGAGTTAGGGTGGGAGTTAAGATAGGGATAAATGCCTGTCTGTTTCATCTGTTGTCCACGGTCAGTGTTCACTACTGGCTTCTCTTTTCTGGATCCTGCACCCCTTTATCGCTGATGTCTGTAAGATAGAACATCTTGTATTATAAATTGCCTGTGTGTTATTCGAATCTCAGAATCATTAATCCATTCCCCTTTCCATTCCTTTCTCTCTCCCCTTAGCAAATAAAGTGTTGTTGTTTTATTTTATAGCTTTGTGTGTGTGGAGTTCATTAAAGTCAGCTCTGATAGATGGCCTTGGGTAAGTGGGACTCAGCGGGAGATAAACTGTAAGGCTCCCCGAGATCTTCTGATCAGATCGGCCTAGAGAGATAAAAAATCCTTCACGCTTGTTGAACCTCAATCAAGATCTCTTTTGGCCCAGTCCTTCTTGAAAAGAGGTGGGAAGGGGCTGGGACAGCAGCTTAAAGCCACATCTCCCCAGGGCAGCACAGCACAGCGTGCTGCGAGCTCAGGGGGCACATTTCAGTTAGTTTCACTTTGTGCAACTTAATCCTGAGGTTCTCAGCCCTGTGAATGAGACTGTGGAATTACCCAGCCCATGGGAAAGACTGTGAGTGTAAAATATTCCCCAGGGTTGTTCCATCCCTGGGGGACCATCTGCCTCTGGAGGCTGGGGATGGAATCAGGACCTTTCACTGCCAGGCTTCTGCTTTTGATGACCAGGACTAACGTCAGCCGTGATCAAGTCTAAACAGTGACTTCCAATGAGCCTTAGGCCCACCGACTGTTGTTAACGGCAAGTGGAAAGGCCCCAATTTACAACAATGGCCTAATTTTGGGTACCTCAGTTTCTCCCTTTGAACTACAGGACTGCAGGAACTTGTTCCAACTGCAGCCACAGCTGCATGTGGAGTCCTTGGCACTGCAGGTGTCCAGCCCCTACGCATGTAAAGGCAGGATCCCATATTTGGATCTGACATCAAGAGACATTCTTGAAATCTGGCCCCAGCCCACCACTGTGCTCTGCCTCCCATGCTGCCCAGGGTGGGCCAAAGGGGCTGTAGGGAAGGTAAAGCCCTCCCCACCCTGGGAAATTCCTCCCACACAGGTGCCACTTGTGCCTCCCAGCAGCTGTAGGCACAAGGAGTGCTCGGGGAGGGGAGCATGGACAGGCTGGAGGGGAGGGGTGGAGCAGGGATGAGGGGTGTGACCAGGGTGAAGCTGCACCTCAGTTTTATACAGGGCCGCCGAGAGGGGGCAAGAGGGCAATTTGCCTGGCCCCAGGGCAGGGGCCCCTGAGAGTTTTCGGGGCCCCTGGAGCAGGGTCCTTCACTGCTCCGGGGCCCTGAAAACTCTTGCGGGACCGGGCCCTTGGAGCTTCTTCTGCTCCCGGTCTTGGCGGCGGGAATCCTTCCGCTCTGGGGTGGAAGGACCCTCTGCTGGCGAATTACTGCGGCGGGACCCGCCGCGGCGTGCAGCCCGGTCTTGGCGGTAATTCGGCAGCAGGGGGTCCCGCCACGGGTCTCGGGGCACTTGGTGGCGGGTCATGAAACGGAAGGGCCCCGCCACAAATTACCGCCGAAGTGGGGGCCCCTGCCGCCGAAGACCCCAGGCCCCCGGAATCCTCTGGGCGGCCCTGGTTTTATACCCTGGCAAAGCCACTAACACCATTAAAATGAGTGCAGCACACTACTCAGCTGAGCTGCAACCTCTATATTAACCATGTAGTTAAAGTGCTGCAGCGTCGTACTCAGGAACTAGCAGCATCTGCAGCAGCATCTCTGCTCAGCCCAGCTTCCCCAGCACAGCTGAATTCCCTCCTTCTCCCAGACGGCTGCTTTCCCGACTCCTGCCCCAGTCCCCTCAGGCTGCTCCCAGATCCTCCTGCAGTGGAATGGACACGTGGCCTGAGAGCCCTGGACACTGGATTTCTCTGTTCACCCCACACCATGGACCCTGCAGGAGCGCTAGTGCAAGCTCCCCTCACCCGCTGCCCTTGATCACTGGTTTGCAGCCCCCAGCTGGGGGAAAGCTCATTCTCCATGGACCAATGAGTCCCTGGTCTCTCTGATGGGACTCACAGACAGGAGAAAATCGGTGCAGGCCTTGCTGGGTGTGGTTACGGGTGACGGGTCACCTACCCCACTAGGGCCCAGGCCGAGATCCCAGCACATTCCACGCTAGCCCTGACCTGCCATCAGATTGACTTTTAGCTTCTTTCCCTGTTGTTTGGGTAGGCATTGGGTCATTGCCCTGGGGGATCTGCTTGGCGAGGGAGGCGATTTACCTGCTCACAGACCCAATGGGCTAGTTTTACTTTGGTTATTATAGTTGAAAAGTCATGGAAGATGGGAGAGATTCCAGCAGACTGGAAAAGGGCAAATGTAGTTCCCATATATGAAAAAGGAAATAAGGACAAGCCAGGCAGTTACAGACCAGTCAGCTTAACTTCTGCACCAGGGAAGATAATGCAGCAAACAATTCAGGAATCCATCTGAAAACATCTAGAAGATAATAGGAGAGAAGCAATAGCCAGCTTGGATTTATCAAGGACACGTTGTGTCAAACCAGCCCCCGATAGCTTTCTTTGACTGGGTAACAAACCTTGCGGATGGGGGGAAGCGGCAGATATGGTTTATCTAGACTTTAGGAAGGCTTTCAATGCAGTCTCACATGACCTTCTCCTTAACAAACTAGGGAAATACAACCTAGATGGAACTACTCTAAGGTGGGTGCATAACTGGTTGGGAAACTGTTCCCAGAGAGTAGTTATCAGTGGTTCACAGTCAGGCCGGAAGGGCATAAGGAGTGGGGTCCCACCATGCTCAGCTCTGGGTCCAGTTCTGTTCAATATCTTCATTCATGATTTAGATCCTGGCATAGAGTACAGTTACATAGTTTCAGAGCAGCAGCCGTGTTAGTCTGTATCCACAAAAAGAACAGGAGTACTTGTGGAACCTTAGAGACTAACAAATTTATTTGAGCATTAAGCCACTGAGCCATCCCACCCCCACTCCAGGGGCAGCCATGTGCTGGGGAATGACGCAGGGCAACAATTTCCCACCTACACAAGGACAAATCGCTGCAGATAACACGGTGGAAAATGCCCCTCACGAGAGAAGATTTTAAACTGACGTTTGAGACTCATGGGGAGAACAGGGAAATCGGGGAGACGGGAGAGCTGATCATTGGAGGAAAGGAAATGCCCCAGATTTTATAGCCCCGTGTGAGACACTGAGCGAGAAAGGGGCAGAACTAGAGAGAATTTGTATCGGGGCGAGCCAAGTGGCACAAACAGGGACAGGATCAATTAACCCCCTCCCCTACCCCGCCCACCACTTCTCCCCACTTGGGAATTTCCTGGCTGCACAGAGACAGTTCAACCCCCTCCCCCGCGTCCACTGACCTTCCCCCCCCTCCAACTCCAGCTTCTCCCCTCCCTGCCTGACACCCCCATCTCCCCACACCACAGGGATCCCCCGCCAGGCCCCAGTCTCTGCCCCAAATCCCAGCGATGCCGGGGCAGCTCCTGCTGCAGCTCCACTGGGGCTGAGGCAGCTCTGACGCTTCTCCCGGGTTCCCCGGGGCAGAGTCACTTTCCTGCCCAGCCCCAGTGCCCCCCCCCGGGGTCTCTCACTCCCCGGGGGCTCCGTGGGAGGCTGGACACCAGGGATGCAGGACGGCAGGAATGGGGTGACAGGCCTCCTGTTCCTCAGTCTCACGGCGGGACCCAGGGGGTTCGTCGCTCGCCGGCTCGGGAGCACTGGGAAGACCCGACCGTGGAGGGGCCGTCGCTGGGGGGGGGGACGGCCCCGCGCAGGCGCTGAGCACGTCCTTATATCACTTCTGTGGCGGGAAATGGGCTGAGGAGATGGAACGCTGTGGGCTGGTTTTGGCGGGAAAAACTGGTTTGGACTGGTTTGAGCCTGTCCCCTGATGGTAAACAAGTCCCCTCTCAGAGATGGAGTCCAGGGTCAATAGTTCATATGCTCCAGATTGGATCTTATTTTAAAGCCAGTGATTTACTTCGTAGACATCTTATTAACCAACTAATGGAACCTATTCAACAGTTCATACTTCTCACACCTAACAATGAGATAAAAAAGAACACAGACAAGCCTTGTCAGTAACAGCTAATGTCCCAACTGGGACGCACGTGAGCTTGTTGCAGAGCTGCTGCTCAGGGATGGGAACCTCCTGGCACCCCAGCCTCCAAAATCACTCAGGCTGCACTTTCTGCACGACTAGGTGCTGGCTGAGGGCGTGGGAATTGGTGGCCTCTGCTGCAGGTGATGGGAATCGCAGGTATTTAAAGCCATGGCCTAGAGGAGGAAGTGCCTAACTCCAGAGTCTGCAGCTGCCTAGGGCCAGGGCTGAGGATTTAGAGCCCCTAGTGCTGCCGTTGCAAGGTTCAAGCATGCTCAGCCCTGGCATTGCCACCCTCCTGCGGCTAGTAGCTGCAGCTGGCTAAGGCTGGCCTCTGGGAACTGGCCCCATGGCTGTAGCCAGAGAAGCTGCAGGTGGCTCTGTGACAACTGGGGCCATTAAGCTAGAGCAGCTAAAGACACTGGAGTTCACCTCAAGGAACAGAGGGCACCAGTAGGACAGGAATGTCAGGGAGCAGGGAAGGAGGGAGCAGGTCAGGCTGGCAGAGGAGCTTCCAGCTGGGTGGGAGCATTTCCAAACTGGAAAGGAAACAAGTATGTGGATAGGTGGTTCTGACCAGGAATCAGACTAGCATCTAGATGTGAGAAGAGGGATAGAGGCTGCTGGCATCAGAGTCACAAGGGCTCAGTCCAGACTTGTGGGAGATGGTGTTTGCAGGTGGCTGGTTCAATTGGTAGGATGGGGGCTGAGGGGGGGAATCTGTCAGAACTGATCAGCTATCTGCTGGCTTTAGAACTCTGAGCTGAGACTAGGACCACATGACGTGACTGGTGACATGGGGGGTACTGGAGACATGGCTAGAGAAGGTCTGAATGAGGAAGGAGATAAATCTGTGGGAGTTTCCTTGATCACTATGAAAGTTCTGCTCACTGTGGACACTGGTAAACCCACATGGGTGTACAGCTCAATAAGAAAACCTGGGGCTGAGGGAGCTGTGTATGGCAAGGCGTACAGTCATGTAGGGTGTGTGATCAAAATGAAAATGTCTCTGAGGTTCAGTACCGGGTATCCTATGGCACCAATGGCACTGCCCCACCAGGCCCACACTCGGAGCCCACAGTGACTACATAGGGGCCTACAAATATGTTTGGTGCCGGGACCCACAAAAGGCTAATCCGGTCCTGACTGCCTGAGCACTATTTCAGCCTCACATTTTTGGGTGGACCTCCTACAGTGGGAGCTGCAGAGCCCTCCCCATAACACCCCCTCCCTCCTGGTGTTGGGAGGAACAGGAGAAAGAACAAAATAAGCAAGAGAAGAAGAGAAAGGAGGGAGGAAGGGATGGAGGAAAATGTGAAACAAAAAGGACAAACCCTAATGTCCCCAGTGATTCTAAGGGACAAAATCCCAGGTGCGCAATAAAATTCTGCCTCTTTAAGCTCGTGTTTTCCATGCCTAGAATTCAACTCTCACCAGATGGATCAGACTGAACAGGTTTCAAACCTCCAGGAGGCTCTTACCTTCTAAACAGGGACGGCTGTTTTCTAGTAAAATCACTAAAGGAAGGAGAAAACTCGAAAGAGGTTCCTCCTGGCGCTCACGTCCATAAACCGAATACTCTCTCAGTCCTCAGAGAGAGACCTGGAGAAGGAGAAGGAGACCTGGAGAAGGAGACTTGCTCCAGTAAAGCCACAGGGTCTCTGAGGTTTCCCTGGCCCCTCGCCCCTGTCCTGCCTGGCTGATGTCAGCATCTCTCTGTGAGGTCACCACCTCCCACCACCTTGGACCAATAGGCTGAGGTCCTGCAAAAGGCCTTTGTGATGTCACTGCCACACCCTCCCTTGCTGGGTTAACGTCCTGCCCTGGCCAGGCACTTTGCAGGTTTGAGCTACTCCCTGTGGATCACCCCACTCAAGGAGCGTTCGTTCTAGGCAGCAAGCCGGCTAGGCAGGGAAACATCAGACGCTGCTCCCAATGCTACCCTCAGATTTTCAGAAATTAGTCGACTTTATGGCAAGAGACCATTAGAGCATCTAATCTGACCCCCTGTGTATCGCAGGCCTCCTGTAGGACACAAGAGCTACTTTTGGGGCAAACACATTCCATAAAGGCATCTAGTCTTCATGAAATGACATCAGGAGATGGAGAATCCACCACTTTCCTTGGTAACTTGTTCCTGTGGTGAATCATCCTCGCTGTTGAATATTTGTGCCTTAGTTGTAATATGAATTTGTCTCTTTTCACCTTCCAGCCATTGGGTCTTCTTAGGCCTTTCTCTGCTCGATTCAAGAGCCCTTTAATACCCAATCTTTTCTCTCCATTAAGGCACTTCAACACTTCAATGAAGTCACCTTTCAATCTTCTTTTGAGAAGCTAAACAGGTTGAGCTCTTTCAATAGCTCACTAGAAGGCATTTTCTCCAGCCCTCAGAACCGTGTCACCTCCTGTGACATTACTGACATAATCTGTAACTGTATAGATCACTGTTGCGACCACTGTTCTATATTCGCAGCCAATATTGTAGAAAGGTTGTTGTGTAAGAGGTCTATGGAGAGGTTCTGATTGGCTGATTATAATGATGCTATCTCTAGATGTGTATCATTTTTGTAGTTGATGTTATGAATATTGGCTCTATGCTGCCCGTATTTCAAACTTGTGCTCTGCTTCCAGGGAACACCCCAGCCAGACAAGTTGGTGTCAGTTCTGCCTAGCCTGCTTGATGGCCCATTACGGACCATCAGCTCTACAGTCGACCCACTGAGAGAAGGCAGATACACCTTGTGACTCAGCAAGCTATGGAAGGACCTGCCTATGGACAGAACTCTAAGGTTTTTCTATGCCATGTGCTTTTAAACGGTCTGCATGTTGCTTGCAGGCTCCTAACACTTGCCACAGCAGCTCCTTTTAACTTCCATCCAACCATCTGTACTTATGCCGATAGGTCGACTTTAGGTCTTTAACTTTGATTGGTAGCTGAGAAGATGGTAAATTGGACAGAAACCCGTTCGACAAACCTCTTCATTTCCTTGTTATTTCCTGACTTCTTTATTCATCACCTTTTCCTTATTTCCCAGCAGATTGACTAGATCTGGGTGCTAGCAGGGGGACCTGATGGGCTCCTTATTTTCTGGTTTCTTTCGGAAGCATTGAACTTGCCAGGGCACAGTCAGATTCTGGATGCTCATGGAAATGTAACACCTCGTGCTCAGCTTTAGTTCTGTTTCTCAGCTCTTTTGGAAAATCGATCTTTAGTCTGACATGCAGCATCCTTGCATTAGGAGATGGCTAATTAATAAGACCACAAACCTTGGCAATCAAATGGAACCTGAAGTCCATAGAAGACCCCGAAAGGCCCTTGGGGAGTGGAGTGCAAGTTGAGGAAGACTTCCTGCACAGCTTCTCTCTCAATTCTCGTTTTCCTGTATTGAGCACAAAAGTCGGGAATCAGCTCAGGGTAGGGTTATACCATGTGTGTGCAGTGGTTAGACAAGAAACAGCAAGGAACTGGACTGGTATGGAGCAAAACTATCTTATGTGTGCCTGATAACTGTACGTTTGAGAAGGAGCAGAAAAGAGCATTGGGGCTGCGGGATAGCGCTTGCATAGGCTTTCTTTGGCCTGTTTTGCTGTAAGAGTAAAAGTGAGAGATTGTTAGTCACAGGTCAGTGGGTGGGTTTATGCAAATTAGGAGTGTACAGGGAAACCAGCAAGAGGAAGGAGGGTGAAAGACTTCTCTGTCTTTGAACAGAATTGTGTGTTAAGGGCTCTTGCTTTGAATTCTTCCAGTGGAGTCATTTCGGGGAAGTGATCATCACTTGAGTTACCTAGTTATCAAAGTTTTGTGAATGATGTTTGGTGTGTGTCTGGAGCTCCTCGTGCTGAAGTAGAAAGCAGTGGGGGAAGAGCGGCTGCCTAGCATTTGAGACTCTTAGCATTGTTTCTCGGCTCCTTGGAGCTAAGATCAAATGTAGGAGCTAAGATCTGGTTCAGAGATATTTACACAGAGTACGTCACGGCCCACCATCAATGCAAAGAGTAAGCCGGCATGATTTCACGCACCCATAAGGCTGAAATGACCTGTAAACTTCCTG
Source organism: Mauremys reevesii (assembly GCF_016161935.1). Taxonomy (NCBI): domain Eukaryota; kingdom Metazoa; phylum Chordata; order Testudines; family Geoemydidae; genus Mauremys; species Mauremys reevesii. The sequence continues at coordinate 18,177,786 of NC_052639.1, forward strand.
TTAGACTTTATTTTTTGAGCCTTAAACCAACCACACTGAACTCTGCCCTGTGAGGATCATCCTATCATCATTACCCATTTGGTTCATTTATTTATGCTCATGACTATCCATAACCTGTTTGTATGAGTGATGTACCCTCACTGCTTGTTGGCTGTACCTTGAACTCACCCACCATATACCCGCATTGGGGACATGACAGACTGTGTATATGTATGTGCCGTCCAATACCCAAACGCTAATATCCCCCTACAGCCTGTATCCTACCCCCAATGACACAATAACTGACTCTTCAAACATTTTGTATCGTTTATTTTTAAATATGCTCTAATAAACTTTAAATTTGCTTCTTGACTTTTTGAGCTCAGAGGGGTGAGTAGTCTCTTGGTCTCTTCAAGGCTGTGATCAAATGTCTTGATGTTTTGGTCTTTTGGCCTCGAGATGAAAACCTTATCTGTGTCTGGGGAACCTTGAGGTAAAAAATATTATCTAAGTTATATCTGTTCTTATCAGTTTAATATCTGATAGGTCCTTTGTTGGAGGACTGTATGTTAAATTTATTTTTGAAACAAGGGGATGGAATAGGAGCTTGCTCTGTCCACCCCATGCATTGACCTGGTATTGCAGTGTCTCCAGGACCAGTCTCTCTTCTTTTGGGGAGAATTGTCTGGTTAGAAAAGCAGAAAAGTTTCACTCTAAAGATGCTGATTTGAGAAAAAAAATTTAAAGTAGTTGAAAAATCAGGCCTCTTTAGCACTTTGGTTTCTTCATAACAACATATTGTTAAAATTTCTTGGGAGTGTTTTCTGAGTCTACAGATGTGAGTTTCTTTGTCTTGCTGGCAGGGGCGGCTCTAGAAATTACACCGCCCCAAGCAGGGCGGTGCGCCGCGCCGCCCTTCCCGTCCGTGGCCGGGGCAGAAGTGTCTGCGGCGGGTGCGCTGGTCCCGGCTCTGGTGGAGCATCCGCAGGCATGCCTGCGGAGCTCCGTCGAGCCGCGGGACCAGCGCACCCGCCGCAGGCATGCCTGTGGGAGCTCAAGTGGAGCCGCGGGAAGAGGGGACCCGCCGCAGTCTTGCCTGCGGCAGGTCTGCTCGTCCCGGGCTCCGGTGGACCTCCCGCAGGCATGACTGCGGAAGGTCCGCCGGAGCCAAATACCGCCCTGCCCCAACAACGCCGCCCCACGCGCCTGCTTGGCGCGCTGGGGTCTGGAGCCGGCCCTGCTTGCTGGAGGATTGTTTTAAAAGCTGAGATTCTTCTGTTTGCTGTGAGTCTTTTCAACAATATGAGGGATGAATGCTTTCCAGACTGAGGGTCTGTTTGGGAGATGGTTGGTTGGGGGCGGGGGGGGGTTCTGTGTGTGTGTGGGGGACACACACAGATTGGCAATATTCGAGGTCACATGTATATCAATAACTGGATGAGTTACACAGACTTCTCCCCACCCAGCCTATGTTCCATGTATCTTGACTGGGCCTGTCGCCCACCATCCCAGAGCAGAAGCCTGAAGCCTGAGCCCCACCGCACGTGGGGAGGTGGGGAACTCCCACTGGTTGCCTGCTCCTGCAGTGTTTATGACTCCGGAAGGGGGTAGGGACCAGCCCCTGCAGGCAGCCCGGGGGAAAGAGCCGCTGCTTTGCTGCCCCTGACTCCCCCTCAATTACAGCCCAGGAGCCTGTGGCCACAATAAAAGCCCCTGGTGGCCACACTTGAGAAATGCTGGAGCCTCACAGTAAACAAATCCCAGCAGGTTAGTCACTCCCTGTCCCCCACCCTGGGAATTTCCTGCCCTCTCCCACCCAGACCAACCTTCCTGGAAGTTCCCACCCCCTATGTATTTACTGCCCTTTCTCCCCGCCAAGGGAACCGCCAGCAACTCCTGATCATCCCTCCTCAACTGGCTCCACCGCAGCCATTTCCCTTCCCCGGCCCCTGGGAGGACGGAATGAGCTGGAGCAAAACATGGATGTTGCACTGCAGCCTGTTAGGGCAAAAAAGGCAACTGGGGACATGTCAGAACAGGAAATAATTTCACAGCACAATTCCCCCCAGGCTCTTTCCCTGCACACGGATATTCCAGCTTGTCCTGCATGTGACAGAAACATTCAAATCTAGGGCTGTCAATTAATTGCCGTTAACTTACGCTATTAACTTTAAAAAAATCATGATTAATCTGTTTTAATCGCACCGTTAAACAATAGAATACCAATTTAAAATTACGGGATTATATTTTGTTTTTCTACATTTTCAATATATTGATTTCAATTACAACACAGAATACGACGTGTGCAGTGCTCACTATATATAGTTTTATTACAAATATTTACACTGTGAAATATAAAGTGCTTTAGGGCAATCTCTGTATCATTAAAGTGCAACTCGCATATGTAGCTACTGCTCCCCCCAATGTTGGGCTGTGCCCCCCTAGGGGGCTGTGAGGGGGGAGCAAGGAGCGACATCGGGGCTCCCTGCCTCCAGGTCACCTTCCCCACCACCTGGGCGGCATAAGGAGAGGACAGAGCGCAGCAGCCCAGCCCCCTCCCCCGCTCCGGGACCGCCCCTGGCCGCGAGCGGGATTCGAATCCCAACGATCGCAGCGCGCGCCCGGGGGAGCGGGGGGGGGCAGCGAAGCCTGGGGCCGAGGGAACCGGCGCCTCCCAGTCTCTGTCCCGCGCTCTCTCCGCCAATCAGGGAGCGGAGAGGGGCGCGGCGAAGTGACGAGTTACGGCCCCTCCTCCAATAGAAGGTCGCGTGTAAGAGAGAGAGAGAGAACTACGCTTCCCAGAGTGCACCGGGAGGGGGCGCGTTGCCTGAGCAACCTGCCGTCACCTCCGCTCTGAGACGAGCCAGGAACTTCAACTCCCAGCCTGCCCCGGGGCGCCTCCGTCCTCTCCAGCCCAGGTGAGGGCGGGTCCCTGGGTCAACCTGACACCTCCCCCCAGCGCAACTCCTCATCCCCGCCCCGCCCCCAGAGAGCCCCGCCCCCCGGTGCAGGGTGTGACGCTGCCCCGCGCTGCGCCGCTTCGCCCCTTCCCCCCCCGTACAAAGCGGCCGGGTGGGTCCGCCGGGCCCAGGCACCGGCCGCGTGTCACCCCCCGACGCCCGCTGCCCCCGGCCCGCCCCCTGCCACGGGGGAGCCCGGCTCCACACCCCCGCCGCAGGGACAGCGTCACCCCCGGACAGACCCGCCCCCGGCCGGAGTGAGTCCTGCTCCGCCCCCGAGCCCCGCTGGGCCCGCCCCCAAACCCCCGCCCTCCCGCTGTGCCCGCCCCCAAAGCCCCGCCCCTGCACCCCCGCTGTGCCCCGCCCCAAAGCCCTGCCCCTGCCCCGCTGTGCCCGCCCCCAAAGCCCCGCCCCCGCTGTGCCCGCCCCCCAAAGCCCCGCCCCTGCTGCCCCCGCCCCTGCCCCGGGAGCCTGGCTCCAAACACCCGCTGCAGGGACAGCGACACCCCGGACAGACCCGCCCCGGCCGGAATGAGTCCTTCCCAGCCCCAGCCCCGCTGTGCCCGCCCCCAAAGCCCCGCCCCTGCACCCCCGCTGTGCCCGCCCCCAAAGCCCCGCCCCTGCCCCCGCTGTGCCCGCCCCCAAAGCCCTGCCCCTGCCCCCGCTGTGCCCGCCCCCAAAGCCCCGCCCCTCGCTGTGCCCGCCCCAAAGCCCTGCCCCTGCACCCCCCTGCCCCCGCCCCAAAGCCCCGCCCTCGCTGTGCCCGCCCCCAAAGCCCCGCCCCTGCACCCCGCTGTGCCCGCCCCAAAGCCCCGCCCCGCTGTGCCCGCCCCAAAGCCCCGCCCCTGCACCCCCGCTGTGCCCGCCCCAAAGCCCCGCCCCGCTGTGCCCGCCCAAAGCCCCGCCCCTGCACCCCGCTGCCCCGCCCCTGCCCCGGGGAGCCCGGCTCTAAACACCCGCTGCAGGGACAGCGACACCCCGGACAGACCCGCCCCGGCCGGAATGAGTCCTTCCCAGCCCCGCTGTGCCCGCCCCAAAGCCCCGCCCGCCGCTGTGCCTGCCCCTAAAGCCCTGCTCCGCCCCTTCCCCAAAGCCTTACCCCCGCCCCATACACCCAAAGCCCTGGCCCCCCCCCCCCCCCGCCCCCGGGCCCGGCCCCCCCCCCGGGGGGGGCCCCAGCACAGTGCCGGGGCGGGTTGGGGAAATGTGCCCGCGGGCCCCGGAGAGACGTGTGTGTCCCTGCTGCCTCCTGCTGGTGGGGCTGAGCCCCACTCTGTGTGTGTGGTGGCTTTGCAGGATTTTGTATCCTGCAGCAAGTGACACACACACACACACACACACAAAGGGACTCACACAATCCCAAGAACACTCACACACAACACACCCAGAGGGACATGCTAGCCCAACCCCAAAGAGAGAAACAATCACACCCCCAGCCACACTCACAATCACTCCCCCCACACCACAATATTCACAATCGTGCTCAGAGACACAACTGCACACAGTTCACTCCCACTGCTCCAAATACAAGGACCTCCTGCCCCACACAGCATGTGCCGAGGCCTGTGGAACTCACTGCCACTGGACAGCTACCCATGAGAATGATCCTCGTGTTGGATCATCTGCTTGGCCCCCACTCCCTCTCGGTGTGCACTGTGCGGCGTGGCTGGGGATTGTGCAATGGCCCAGCACCAGGCAACGCACAACGAACACCACAGGCCCTGCCCTTCCTCACCTGAGCTGCTCTCCAGGTGCATTGGAGCCCAGCACCCCGCACCTTGGCACTCCTGCCCCATAGGGGGTGAGCTGCAGCCCCTGCCACACTCCACAGAGGGGAGAAAGGTCAGGCCAGCCAGCCATTGTAAGATGGGGAAATCACCATCGGGGTCGACGGTATGGGGGCTGTGACAAACGGAGAAACGGTTGTCGTGCCGGCAGAAGGCAGCAGAGCACACACACACACACACAATTGCAAACATACATGAACACATGCATGAATCCAGCCACACACACACAAACACCCGCACAAATCCAGCCAACACCAACACAAGCCTGGGAGCCAGGGGAGCAGAGCAGGCTGGGGCTGGGTCACACCACTTCCGCAGGAATTAGCCAGCCCCATGTCCCACGATGGCCTGGGGCCAGCCCCTTCTGCTTCCCCATGGAGGCCGGGCGCCCCAGCCTGCGCTGCTCCCCTGGCTCCCAAGCTTGGGGGAGGGGGAACTGCCCCACAGCACTCGCCGGCGGCGTGGCTGGGAGCCAGGAGTGGACCAGGCTGGGGCTGGGTCACCCACTTACCATGCAGTGAGTGCAGGGGCAGCGGCCATGTGGAAGCTCCGGGCAGCCCCCCGCAGCTGCTCCGCTCGCCAGCTCACCTCCGCTCCACTTCTCCCGCCTCCCAGGCTTGCGGTGCCAATCAGCTGTTTAGTGCGGCAAGCCTGGGAGGGGAGGAGAATTAGAGTGGGGGCAGCGTGCTCAGGGGAGAAGACGGGGCAGAAGTGAGCTGGGACAGGAGCGGTTCCCCTGCACGCCCCTCCCCGTTACTGGCTGCGGGCAGCCCTCCCCCCGCACCTCCCAGCCCCCTGCCCCAGCTCATCTCCACTCCACTGCCCCCCCTGAGTGTGCTTTTTGGTGCCCCCAACCACTTGGCACCCTGGGCGGCCGACTAGTTCGCCTAGTGGTTGCACCGGCCCTGGCCACTGCCTGTCAGCAGGATTCCCCCTCCTCCTCCTCAGGGAGACTAAATCTCTGCACCTAGACAGCCGGTCCGTCCGCTGCACCTCAATCCCCCATGCCTGAGCCTCCCTGCCAAAGCCCTGCACCTGGCTCCAGAGAATTAAGTCTCACATCTCACTGGGAACTTGACTTTTTGTGCCCAGAGAGTCTTGGTCCCCCTCAGTAGCTGACCTGAGAAACACAGTGTCTGCAAAAGCAGCAAAGAGTCGTGTGGCACCTTATAGACTAACAGACGTATTGGAGCATGAGCTGTGGGTGAATCCCCACTTCATTGGATGCATCAGTGTCTGCCTTTTCCAAAGAAGTGCCTGGAGGGCTTTTTTTCTGTGTGACCACGTGGCCTAATGGATAAGGCGCCTGACTTCGGATCAGGCGATTGAGGGTTCGAGTCCCTTCGTGGTTGTGCTTGTGCAGTTTTACCTTTGGGCTGAAAGTCCTGCTCCCTTCAGGGCTGGAACCTCTTCTTGGCCGCTCAGGCCAATGCTCTGGCTTCAGCTAGAGCCCCGGGAAGGAGTTGGGGGTTGGGTGTCACAAAGGCTGGGGCATGAGCCCCGGGTGCTTCCAGTCTCACCTTTGCCCTTCCTGACTTGCCAAAGAAAATGGGCGGCTGCCCGGGCTAGCGTGTGGAGCAGTTTCCCTCTTCCAAGTGTGTGCCTGTCCCTGTGCTGGACGGGGGTTGCTACATAGCACCTTGGGAGCCTGGGTGTTTCTCTGCTTCTCGCCAGCTGGGGAAAAGCCTCTTGGGGTAAAATCTCCTGCCCCACTGCCAAAGTGAGCACCTGGAGTGGGAACGGTAAGAGGCGCCACCAAGGGGGCTGGCCCTGCTTTCCTACCGTCTTCGATAATGGCCACAGAGCATCAGCAGCTGCCCTGCATGCTGGTCTGTGGGTGGCCTTCAGTGGGGGTTTGGCAGGGCCGGCTCCAGACCCCAGCACGCCAAGCACGTGCTTGGGGCGGCATGCCGCGGGGGGCACTCTGCCTGTCGCTGGGAGGGTGGCAGGTGGCACCGGTGGACCTTCCACAGGCGTCCCTGCGGATGCTCCTCCGGAGGCATGGGACCAACGGAACCTCCGCAGGCACGTCTGCAGGAGGTCCACCGGAGCCGCGGGACCGGCGACCGCCAGAGCGCACCCTGCGGCGTGCTGCCGTGCTTGGGGCGGCGAAATTGCTAGAGCCGCCCCTGGTATTTGGCACGGCAGGGAGCAGCCTGGCTGGGTGTTTTTGTGCCTGTCTGAAGGCCACACATAGGCATGGGCCTGCCCTCCTCTTGCCCTGCCCTCGGCTGCTCTGTGGCTTTTAAGCCTTCCCTTGGAGCCGTCAGCACCAGCTGCCTCTGCTCTAGGTGCCCAGAGGAGGAGAGGTGCTGGGCTCTGTGACGAAGTGGAGGATTTTCTTGGGGTTTTCTGTGTTTTCCAGTAGTTCACATGCACAGGGAGTGGGACTCAGTGTCCCCAGGTGTTACTGGTTTAACGAGGTGAAGGGAGAGGGAGTTTGTTGTTACAGAGGATCGGAGAGGGACTTGGGACCCCGGCTGATGGCCTGGAGGATGGAGACCCCAGCGACTGGTGACCTGGTCATCCGGAGACCCAGCTCAGGAGTCACAGCCGGTTCTGGCCAGTGGGAATAAAATGGGCTGCAGAGAGAGGACCCCGGAGAGGAGAGGAGGCCCAGGCAACCCTGTTTACCTGGAGAAAAGACAATGCACATAGGTGGAGCTTGGGGCCGGGCAGGGGCGGCTCTACCTATTTGGCCACCCCAAGCAGTCATGCGCGGGAGGTGCCCCGGAGACCCGGGAGCAGCGGACCTCCCGCAGGCATGACTGCGGAGGGTCCGCTGGTCGCGCGGCTCGGCTGGACCTCCCGCAGCTGCGGACGGTTCGCAGGTCCGGCGGCTCCGCTTGAGTTTCCGCAGGCATGCCTGCGGGAGGTCCAGCCGAGCCACGGGACCAGCGAACTGTCCGCAGCTGCGGGAGGTCCACTGGAGCCGCAGGACGAGCGCCCCCTCCGCAGTCATGCCTGCAGCAGGTCCGGTCGTCCTGGGGCTCCGGTGGACCTCCCGCAGGCATGACTGCGGCAGATCCGCCGGCCCAGCCTGCCGCCCCCCCGGGATAGGGCCGCCCCACGCGCGTGCTTGGCGTGCTGGGGTCTGGAGCCGGCCCTGGGGCTGGGGATATCAGAGGCCCAGCTGGGAAGCGGGGGGCTCGGGGCTGGCGAGGGGAAGCCGGCAGAGCCCACCTGGCTGCAAGGGGACTGGGATGTGCTGTTATTGTGAGAGGCCAGGCCTGAGGCCCTGAGAGTTTCCTGTGCTGTGTTCAACTCTCAATAAACCCTCCTGTTTTATGCTGGCTGAGAGTCACTCCGGTTTAGCGAACAGGGGGCATCATCCCCTTCGGGGGTGAGGAGGCCCAGGGGGTCCAGAGCGCGTGGACTCCCTGAGGGGGCCCACGGCGAGAGACAGACGTGCTAAGGCTCAGAGAGGTGCGGCTCCAGGAGGTGGGGGGCCTGACCCCGAGAGAGAGTGGACCCCCGTGAAGGGCTGTCGCACTGAAAGGGGCACCCCCCATGGACCGCACGGGGCCAAGAGTGGGCACGATCTGTGAGTCCGTGACAGGCAGTGACATCACAAAGGCCTTTTGCAGGACCTCAGGCTATTGGTCAAAGGTGGTGGGGAGGTGGTGACCTCACAGAGAGATGCTGACATCAGCCAGGCAGGACAGGGGCGAGGGGCCAGGGAAACCTCAGAGACCCTGTGGCTTTGCTTCAGCAAGTCTCCTTCTCCAGGTCTCTCTTTGAGGACTGAGAGAGTATTCGGGTTCACGGACGTGAGCGCCAGGAGGAACCTCTTTCGAGTTTTCTCCTTCCTTTAATGATTTTACTAGAGACCCGCCGTCCCTGTTTAGAAGGTAAGAGCCTCCTCGAGGGAAGGGGTGTCCTGGGGGTGTCACAGTTCGGATGCCGGTGCCTCCCCAATGTATGGAAGTTCCCACCACCTGCTCTGTGTTCGCAGGGCGGGAGAGAGCAGCATCCACGGCAGTGATTTGCTCCTGGCTGCCGGAGCAGAGCAGCAGGCTCAGCTGTCAGAACTTCCTGGAGCGATGAAAGGGGAGGGCCCCATGGCTCTGTAGCAGGAATGCAGGGCAGGCGAGTTCACAGAGGGCATTGTGGGATACTGGCACAGGCCAGTTATGGTGATATAATGAACAGCAGCATCTACACTGACACTCTGTCACTTCAAGTTTGCTGGAAAAAGCTCTAGACCTCTCATCGAAGTGGTTTTATTTTGTCAGCAAAACAGGGCAGTTTTGTCACCAGACGTGGCATTGCAGTGTGTGCACCAGCCACAAGCTGCCGACCGAGGGAGCGTTGTGTGTTTTTCACACACCTGAGCAATATAATTGGGCTCAAATAACTGTGTAGTGCAGACCTGGCCAGAGAGTCTCTCTCTCTCTCTCTCTCTCTCTCTCTCTCTCACACACACACACACACACACACACACACACACACACACACACACACACACACACACACACACACACACACACACACACACACACACACACACACACACACACACACACACACACACACACACACCCTGCGGCTCTGCTTCGTGGGGCCCAGGGGGGGATGGCAGGGAGTCAGGTGTGAGCAGACACTTTACTTTAGTCACAGGCAGGCACCATGGCTTAGCTGGTTAAAGTACCTGTTTTGTAAACAGGAGATGCTGGGTTCAACTCCTAGTGGTGCCTTGTTGAGATGCTTTTAGAGCACCTGGTATTGGCTACTGTCAGAAGACAAAATACAGAGCTAGGTGGACCTTTGGTCTAGCCCAGTGTGGTTTTTCTTATGGTTTAAATTACACTCACTGGCACTGATAATAGAGTTACTCAAAGTTTGGGAGTTAAGAGCTGATAGGTCAGTGGTCCAAGCCCCTCGTGGATGATCCTCCTCTGGGACAGGGGCAGGTCTGGGCTCTTGCACCAAATGCTCATTGTGGCTGCCAGAATCTGTGGGCAGCTCATTTAGTTTGCACCGAGGGTTGAGTCCTTGATTCACACAACAAGGATAACAACCCTTTGTTTCTCCTGCCCCTGTAACATGGAGACTGGGAATCCAACACCAGCCACCAGTGATCATTTCGGCAAGCAACCCAACCTATTTCCAACATACTGTGAAATCCACATGCAGACTCGTACACGAAACCTTGCAAGAAAATCTTCCTGAGGGGGTCTGAAGCACCTGCTGCTGGAGGGAAGGAGGGAGCTGTGGGTTGGGATTGAGGAGCAGCGTGAGGAGGGGGGCCTGTGGGTTGGGATTGAGGGGCACTGGGAATAGAGGGGACATGGGTTCGGGCTGAAGAGCGTCCTCATTTGGGGATCCAGCAGGACAGGGGAAGGCAGCAGGTGATTCTAATTCCTTAGGGATATTCTGTGTGTTTGCGTGTGCAGGGAAGGAACATGCTCTATGCCCAGAGGCCTTTATTCCTCCAGGCTGCAAGGTCAGAGGGGCTGTCAGGAAGTTGCCCCTTCAATCCCCCCCACACAAAGGCCCTTCTTAGGATTTGCAAAATCCTGAAGAGAAAGAGTAACACCCGAAGAAGATTCCAGAAAATCAGATTTTTACAAAAATAGTGAGAAGTTTATTACCTGACCAGGGACTTGAACCCTGGACCCTCAGATTAAAAGTCTGATGCTCTACCAACTGAGCTAGCCAGGCTCACATAAAAAAACTTCAAGTTGGTGCAGAGGTGAAGCTAGTCAAGAAAAAATGAGTGGGAAACAATAGGGGAAACCTGCTGCTCTCTCTTCCCAGCCCTGGCCTGGCTGGGTATTAGTGCTGGTTAAAAAGACGGGAAAGTGTCGGTATCTACCAGCCATTCATAGCTGTACAAGACTCAGGCACAATACAGAGGTGCCCATCTGCAAGTGCCGAATGGTTGGATTGGCTAATGCAGCCTGTAGACGTCCAGGGCACGCTGGGATATACAGCCAAGTGTCCATCACCATCATCATTTCAAAGGGATAATGATAATGGTAGCAAGGTTCACAACTGACTCAGCAGTTGCATACAAAGGTGCACGTTTGGCAGTTACGTTGGCTCAGGTTGGCCACCCTGGTCTAGATGTAGAAGTTACAACATTTAAACTGGAAAGAGGGGCCAATTTCCCCATCATTTCCCACCTTTACATCCAAACACGATGAAGGTAGCAGATAGAGCCAGAGCAGGTTGTCTATGGGACCAAGTATATGCAGAGTCTCCTCGACAGAGGTTTGTTCAACCTGTTCTTAAAAACCTCTGAGGAGAGAGACACCACAGACGCCTTTGGGAGCCTATTCCAGAGCTTAACTGCACTCAGAGTCTGACATTGGTGAAGTAGGAGGCTGAGGCCTGGTCTACACTAGGCGTTTAAATCGGTTTTAGGAGCGTAAAACCAATTTAACGCCACAACCGTCCACACTAGGAGGCACCTTATATCGATTTTAATGGCTCTTTAAATCGGTTTCTGTACTCCTGCCCGACGAGAGGAGTAGCGCTAATATCGGTATTAACATATCGGAATAGGGTTAGTGTGGCCGCAATCGACGGTATTGGCCTCCGGGCGGTATCCCACAGTGCACCACTGACCGCTCTGGACAGCATTCTCAACTCGGATGCACTGGCCAGGTATACAGGAAAAGCCCCGCGAACTTTTGAAATTCATTTCCTGCTTCCCCAGCGTGGAGAGCTCATCAGCACAGTTAACAATGCAGTCTCCTGAGAATCGAAAAAGAGCCCCAGCATGGACCGCTCGGGAGGTACTGGATCTGATCGCTATATGGGGAGAGGATTCAGTGCTAACAGAACTGCGTTCCAAAAGACGAAATGAAAAAGTATTTGAAAGAATTTCTAAGGCTATGACGGATAAAGGCCACAGCAGGGACTCAGTGCAGTGCAGAGTGAAAGTTAAGGAGCTCAGACAAGCCTACCAGAAAACCAAAATAGCAAACGGAAGGTCCGGGCAGGTCGATAAACATGCCGCTTCTATGCTGAGCTGCATGCAATTTTAGGGGGCTGCGCCACAAGTACCCCACCCCTGACCGTGGATTCCGAGGTGGGGGTTGTAATCTCTGCCATGTCTGAGGATTATGCAGACGGGGAAGATGAAGAGGAAGAAGAAGAGGAAGACCTAGCCGAGAGCACACAGCACTCCGTGACCCCAGCAGCCAGGAGCTTTTATCACCCTGACGGAATTACCCTGCTCCCAGCCCTCACAAGCAACTATTCCAGAGAATGACGCCATGGAAGGGAGCTCTGGTGAGTGTACTTTGCAAATAGCAAACAGTGTTTTTAAGCAAGCCTTTTTAATGATTGATTTGCCCTGAGGACTTGGGATGCATTCGCAGACAGTATAGTTACTTAGAAAAGTTTGTTAACATGTCCGGGATTGAGAGGAAATCCTCCAGGGACATCTCGATGAAGCGCTCCTGTAGGTACTCCAGAAGCCTTTGCAGAAGGTTTCTGGGCAAGGCATCCTTGTTCCGCCCACCATGGTAGGACACTTTACCATGCCATGCATGTAGCAAGTAATCAGGGATCATTGCGTGGCAAAGCATCGCAGTGTATGGTCCCGGGGACTGCTGGCATTCAAGAAGCATCCGCTCTTTATCTTGTTCTGTTATCCTCAGCAAAGTGATATCGTTCAGGATAACCTGGTTAAAAATCAGGAATTTAAGTAAGGGGGGTGGCCATTTCTCTACTGGGTTCGTGGAATGCAGCAGCTTAAAAAAAACACTTTCCTGCACGTAGCGAAGCGGGGGGAGGGGAGGAGTGAAATGCCAATGATCTTTTCTGTTTGGTCACCAGCGAGGCGATCTTCCCCAAGCTACCGGACAAGCAGTGGGTGGGGGGGAGGGGGAAGGTTGTTGATTAGCAGGGAGCTAGCGTGGTATTAGCCATGCGTTGGGGGGGAGGGGTAAATCACTGAGACAGTGGCTTACCATGGCCGCATGCAAGCTGAATTCTGATGCCTGGACCTGATGTGTCTGTGAGATCTGTAACCCCAGAGCTGCAAGCAGTCACTATTAAGATGAAAATGCGACCTTGTAGGGAAATCACATGTGCTAGGTGAATAGTGATGTTCACTGTGAAACAGTATAACCATTGTTCTGTAAAATGTATCTTTCTAAATATTTATCTCCCTCATGCAGCTGCAAATTTTTCAACCATCCCTCCTCCATCCCAAAGGCTAGCACAGATAAGGCGGAGGAAAAAGAAGACGCGAGATGAGATGTTCTCGGATATTATGGAAGTTACACGCAATGAAAGAGCTCATCTGAATGAGTGGAAGGACGTGGTTTCAAATTACAGGAAAGAGGCCAGTGAACGTGAGGACAGGAGGGACAACCGAGATGAGAGGTGGCGGCAGGAAGACCGGCAGGAAAATCAGCGGTTGCGGCAGGAAGATCCGCGGTGGCGGGATGCAACTCTGGGGCTGCTGCGTGATCAAACTGACATGCTCCGGCGTCTTGTGGAGCTTCAGGAACGGCTGCAGGATCACAGAGTGCCGCTGCAGCCCCTGTATAACCACCCTCAACCCTCACCATGTTCCTTAGCCTCCTCACCCAGACGTGTAAGAACGCGTGGGGGGAGGCTCCGTGCACCTGCCCACTCCACCCCCGTGGACAGCCCAACCAGAAGGATGTCGTTACTCTGAATTTTTTTTTAATGGCCTTCTCCATCCCTCCTTTCCTCCTCCCAAAGCACACCCTTACTTCTCTCCCTCTTTTTATAATGAATTAATAAAGAATTCATGCTTTTTAAATGAGAGTGACTTTATTTGCATAAGTAAGCTGTACTCGAAGGGGAGGGGGAGTTGCTTACAGGGACTGAGTCAATCAAGGGGGTTGGGTGTTCATCAACAAACACAGCAGTCACACTGTACCCTGGCCATTGATGAAGCTCATTTTCAAAGCTTCTCTGATGCGCACCGCTTCCTGGTGTGCTCTTCTAATCTCCCTGGTGTCTGGCTGCGCGTAATCAGCGGCCAGGTGATTTGCCTCAGCCTCCCACCCCGCCATAAAGGTCTCCCCCCTTACTCTCACAGAGATTGTGGAGAATACAGCAAGCAGCAATAACATAGGGGACATTGGTTTGGCTGAGGTCTGAGCGAGTCAGTAATGTGCGCCAGCGAGCCTTTAAACGGCCAAATGCACATTCCACCACCATTCTGCACTTGCTCAGCCTGTAATTGAACAGATCCTGACCACTGTCCAGGCTGCCTGTGTATGGCTTCATGAGCCATGGCATCAAGGGGTAGGCTGGGTCCCCCAGGATAACGACAGGCATTTCAACATCCCCAACTGTTATTTTCTGGTCTGGGAAGTAATTCCCTTGCTGCAGCCGTTTAAACAGAGTAGTGCTTCTGAATACGCGAGCGTCATGAACCCTCCCTGGCCATCCCACGTGGATGTTTGTGAAACGTCCCTTGTGATCCACCAGTGCTTGCAGCACCATTGAAAAGTACCTTCCGGTTTACGTACTGGGTACCCTGGTGCTGCGGTGCCAAGATAGGGATATGGGTTCCATCTATCGCCCCCCCACAGTTAGGGAATCCCATTGCAGCAAAGCCATCCACTATGGCCTGCACGTTTCCCAGAGTCACAACCTTTCGTAGCAGCAGCTTAGTGATTGCTTTGGCTACTTGCATCACAGCAGCCCCCACAGTAGATTTTCCAACTCCAAATTGATTCCCGACTGACCGGTAGCTGTCTGGCGTTGCAAGCTTCCACAGGGCTATCGCCACTCGCTTCTCTACTGTGAGGGCTGCTCTCATCTTGGTATTATGGCGTTTCAGGGCAGGGGCAAGCAAGTCACAAAGTTCCATGAAAGTGCCCTTACGCATGCGAAAGTTTCGCAGCCACTGGGAATCGTCCCACACCTGCAACACAATGCGGTCCCACCAGTCAGTGCTTGTTTCCGGCCCAAAATCGGCGTTCAATGGATAGAATCTGCCCCATTACCATCAGGATCTCCAAAGCGCCGGGCCCGCGGTTTGAGAGAATTCTGTGTCTACGCCTCATCACTGTCATCGCCAGCTGCCGATCCGCCTCTTACTCGCCTCGGTTCGAAGGTCCTGGTTCAGCATATACTGCACGAGAGTGCGCGAGGTGTTTAAAACATTCACGATTGCGGTATGGAGCTGAGCAGGGTCCATGCTTGCTGTGCTATGGCGTCTGCACAGTTCACCAAGCAAAAAAGGCGCGAAACGGTTGTCTGCCGCTTTCAGGGAGGAAGGGAGGGAGGGGTGAGGCTGTACCCAGAACCACCCGCGAAAATGATTTTTGCCCCATCAGGCACTGGGATCTCAACCCGGAAATGCCAAGGGGCGGGGGAGGCTGCAGGAACTATGGGATAGCTACGGGATAGCTACCCACAGTGCAACGCTCCAGAAATCGACGCTAGCCTCGGACCATGGACGCACAACACCGATTTAATGTGTTTAGTGTGGCCGCGCGCACTCGATTTTATAAAATCTGTTTTACAAAACCGGTTTATGCAAATTCGGAATAGTCCCGTAGTGTAGACGTACCTCAGAGTTAGAAAGCTGTTCCCAGCATCTAACGTAAATCTCCCTGGCTGCAGATTAAGCCCATTACTTCTTGTCCTACCGTCAGTGGACATGGAGACCAATTGATCATCATCCTATTTATAAAGACCAAACTTTTCTCTCTGCAGTCATCTGTTAAATGGTTATTATCCCCTCTTCTTGCCTGGGGTAGAATGGAAGAGGAGGAAATTCTATTTGTTCTCTCTTCATGTTTTACTGAAGCTCAGAGAGGAAGGAACCTGATCTGCCTTAGATTGTAGAGCGGACAGAGAATTTATTTCATTTTGGGCTGTGACTATAAGCATAAGAGTGACACCTAAGAGCTGTTGCTGCTGCCCAATATGGGGCTTAAACTCATGCTGGCAGGATTAAGAGTCTCATGCTCTATCAACTGGGCTGGCCGGATTTGAAGTCAGTCAAGTGCCCAGTCGCAGTGTAGAAGGAGCCCTGAGGGCATTTATTTGCGGAGCTGAGGTTCCCTGTCTGACATTTGCCTTCTTTCCTGGTTCATTATGGCTCCAGCGAGCAAACCGGAGCTGTCACAAGGCTGGTTAGATGCTGCTCTCTAGCCCAGAGAGCTGGGGTTGATTTAACATGCTGTCACCATCAGCTGGTCAGAGTAACCAGCGGGGAGGGTGGCATTTAGGATTCTCCCACCAGTGGGAGGTGCTGTTGGACTCATCTAGTGGGGGAGAGTCTGAAAAAGCTTCTCAGCTCCCAGAGAGGGGGTAGACAAGCCAGTTCCCCACACACACATTTTCACAGGGAATCAGGTCCCCTGAGGAAAAACTCAAAAGAAGCCTGACCCAGGAGTGTCAGAGAAGGGAATCACTGTTTGCCTTAAGAGGTAGGTGAGGGAAACCTGCAGGTCCTTAGATCCCTCCAGCGCCTGATAGAACCATTTGTGGGGAAGATCTGGGGAAGCCGAGGAGGACAAGGAGACGGGAAAAGGGCTTGCAGCTGTTGTGCAATCACCATGCTCCCAGCAGAAGGGTCCAGGGGTCTCAGCACTCAGAACTCACAAGATGGCAAAGCTCAGAGGCCCGTTACATGGAATCAGAATGTGATCAGCTCACACCCAGGGGGAGCAACACCCCTCCCTTGGTCTCTATGCCAGAGCTCCTATCAAATCAGTGTCCTTCCTGCAAGAGCGGGCTGCTGAGAGGGTTGTGATGGGGTAAATGAAGACAGAGGAGGATTGTTCCTCATGGGTTTTTTTGTGTGTCTCTGTGATCCTGCTGGAGGAAGCATGATTTGAGTTTGTTTCAGTGGCTTGGGTTGGGCTCAGGTTGTGACCCTGAGTACAGGGATTCCTGCACTTTCTGCTCCCAGCCCTCAGGGAATGGACAATGGAGCAGTTTCAGAAAGTGGATAGAAAGTAGCCTAAGAAAGTGTAGCATAAGAGAGAAAAAAAAAAACATCAGCTCCCTGCTTGTATAGTGGTTAGGATTTTGCACAATAACTTCCAACGCCTGCGTTAAATTACCAGTCAGGGAAAAGTGACTTTAAACCAGAAATGCTTCAGTTATTCTTCACTTGCAATGTAAACGAATCCATGGTATTTTCCTGATGCCCCCATCTTCCCACTGTCTCCATGGCAGGGCTGACTTCAGGCACCACAGCAGCAAGCAGGTGCCTGGGGCGACCAAAGGAAAGGGGAGGCTTCAGCAGCAGTTTGGCCCTCTTGGAGGGAAGGACTTGCTGCTGATTGCAGCTTTTTTTTTTTCCCCTCTGCTTGGGGCGGCAAAAACGCTGGATCTGGCCCTGCTCCAGGGAAGACAATTTGTTAAATCCCAGATGCGTGCAGTTCTATCAGGTCTCAGCCTGAGTCCTTAGGTCTTAATCCTGAGGATATTGTCCCACCATGGGGCCATTTCCCGCCTCTCTTTCCTAGGGAAGCACAATTTTCCTTGCACAGACACAGGAACAGCAAGATCTTTCTCTGTCCCTTGTGCAAAGCAGGGGGCCAAATTCCATGGAAACAATGGACAAGCAGGGGGCCCTGGGCACATCCAGCCCTGGCTGTGAGATGTTCCCTCCCCTCTTTCTTTATGCCCCTGTTGTTATTTCATGGATTGTCTGGGATGGGGGAAAAGCTGAGTTCACTCCAGGTGGAGGGGAAAAAGGACCCTGAAAATCTCAGGACCCAACCCCTGCTACCAGGATCACCGAGGTGCTGGGGATTTGAGTAGGAAAGGGACTGTGTGAATTGTCAAGGTGGGGAATGAATAACAATCTACCACAAGATCCACCTCATTAACCACTGACACAGGCTAATCCTGCTGTCGATAGAAGGGAAACTGGGAATGATTCTTTGCTGTTCAGCCATGGAAACAGTGACCCAATTGCACCACAGTGAATGTGCTGGGGAAAGCTGGACTTCACAGGCAGGTGGAAACATCTGGAGCTCCCCACCCCGCTTCTGCCGCCAGGGTAGGTGTTGAGCTGCTCACAGCGTCCCCCACCATGACCTTGCAGCACGGGGTGGCAGCACCCCCCACCCAATGCAGGGGAGAGGGCTGAGCGTATCTCTGCACCCTGAGTCCAGGGCACAAACTCTCTGCCCCACACATAGAATCTGGCCCTGCTGCAAAGTGACCCCTATGAACAATTAACCTCCAGGAGAGCAGGATTGGCCCTCAGAGAGGGGAATGGGCTTCTCATGAGGCTTATAGGTCACTGGATGCAGTGGAAACAGGAGGGCTCTGAGTGTAACCCATAGCCCACCTAAACCATCTGGGGATGTAGCTCAGTGGTAGAGCACATGCTTTGCATGTATGAGGCCCTGGGTTCAATCCCCAGCATCTCCAAGTTCATTTTTTCACCCTGGTGCTTTGCTCATGCCCAGAGGGGATGTGGCCCAGCAGTCTCCCTGCACCAGTTTCAATCCTGCTCAGTAAGGGGCAAGTGCCAATTGCATGGAAGGTCTGGGGGGTGGTTTCTGCTCCTAAGTCACCTTGGTACATTTAAGATTCCCACCTGCTGTGCTGCTTGGGACAAGGGTAGATGAGAAGGGCGAATCCTCCAGCACTGGAGGGAAAGGTCCCATCTGCACAGACTGAGAGGCAAGGAAACACAGGGGCAGTCAGTGCTCAGAGAGGAGAGAGGTCAGTGATTTACACCCACCAGGGGACACTGTCTTTTTGAGGCGAGTGCAGTTTGCTTGGGATGATGCTGATGATGGATAGAAAAAAGGCTGGAGTCAATGACTGATGAGACCACAGAAGGGGAAGGGGAATGGCAGCCCCACAGAAGGTCCTGGGTGCTCAGATGCCCCAGTTATTGCACCCTGGCCTGTCACAGAGAGAGAAAAGACCCAGCGGGACCCAGCCCCCCTACAGTGATCCCATGGACAAGAACCTGGCTGGGAGTGGGGTGAAGTTCCTCTGGCAAAGGGGAGCTGAAATCCCTCAGTGTCCTGGAATTTAAGCAATGGAAGCTTCAAACCCTGCAGGGGTGTGGGCTGAGGTGCATCAGCAGATGGTTGGGCTGGACGGGGGCAGCAGGTTTGTATAATTTTTGGTGGTGCCCAGAATGGGACTGTCCTGCCCCACCCCCCACACACACGTGCCTAAGGCTCGGGGAGGGAGTTTGGGGGTGGGAGGGAGAGGGGCTGGGCTCTGGGGGAGTTTGGGTGCAGGGTCTGGGCTCTGTCAGGGGGGTGTGCGGCAGGAGGGTGTGCAGGGGGCCAGCGCGGGGAGGGAGTTTGGGTGCAGGTGTGGGGTCTGGGTTGGGGTTGGGGTGCAGGAGAGGGTGAGGGGTGCAGCATTTACCTCGGCATCTCCCAAAAGCAACCTGCACCTCCTCTGGCAGCAGCCCCTGCCGGAGGGCCAGGGGTGTCTCTGTGCATGGCTGCCCGCAGACTTCACCCCGCAGCTCCCATTGCCACAGCTGGCAGAGTTGGCACTCAGGGCGGGCAGCGTACGGAGACCTCCCCACACCAGGACGTGCCACCCCCTCCCGGGAGTGGTGAGCCACATGGAGTGAGGGCGGGCAAGAAACCGCCTTAGTCCCCTTGTGCTGCTGGCGGTGGTGGCGGGGGTCCCTGGGCCCTTTTAAATTGCCCAGGGGTGGCAGGCAGCACTGAGGGGGACACTCCCAAGGGCCTAACGTTGCTTTGCACAATGATAAATCTTGGAACAGGACAGAAATGAAATGGCAGCAGAACCTAAGGAATTAAAAGCCTCCGGATTCTTGTGTGTGCACTGACTCCGACCGGAAACTGTAATTTGACTCGCTTTGTGTCTGCGGCTGGTAAAATATCAAGGCAAAATCATTCCAGTGATCGTGACCCTGGGATTGAGGAGGCTTTGGTGTTATTAAAATGTAACTAGAATGTTACACTTGTGTTTTTAAAGGTGGCTTCCCCAAGCAATCCCAAGTTGTTCTTCCCACAGCTGGCTGATGGGGGCAGCAGGGGATCTCCCAATCTGGGGAATCTCTGGGCCCCACTGTTAATTCTCCATCCTTTCTCCCCCTAACCTTGCCCACCCCTCCCCACCCCATTATCAGTGTTTTGGAGCAACCCCTCCCTCCTCCTCCCTTTATGGGATACAGACTCTGTGACAGAGACTGACTGGGGCTCCTCTGCATGGCCCCAATGGGGAAGGAAAGAGACTGGAGGGAGGGGGAGAAGACGAGCAGAAGGAGTCAAATGGGGCTAAACCAAAACAGAGGAGATTTTCTTTCTGTCAAAATGTCCTGGAGTCTCATGGCTGAAAAGCCGCATCTTGAGTTAGGTTTGATGCATCAACCTTTCAATTACCAGGCAAAGGTCTGAATCACAGAGACTGATAACTGCCTGCTTCCCAGCTTTGCCTAAGAGGCACCTGCAGTGGTGCAACTGGTTAGCGCAGAGGGGGCTACTGCTGGGATTATGAATTCAAGCCTTATTTAGAGCACTGGTTTTTATTACCTGTGTAGTTTCCCAACTTGCTTTGCTTAATTTGCATGGAAAGTGCCCTACTAGGAAAAGGAGAGTAAGTTCTAAAATGTGGCAGTAGGTGCATAGCTTGGAAACATCCCCCCTGTGCTGCCATTAGTTCCAGTAGATTGTTCACTGGCAGCCTGAATTGATTTCTTTGCTGCTGTGAAAGCTGCCATGAAAAGTCTCTGGTCACCAGAGCTCCCTGCTTCTTCCAGCACATCTCTGGCTCCTTCCCTGCCCCAGTCACTGCTGTAGGAGGGTCCTATAAACACTGAGCCTAAAACTTTTCCAAGCCTTCTTAGCGCAGTTGGCAGCGTGTCAGTCTCATAATCTGAAGGTCCTGAGTTCAAGCCTCAGAAAAGGCAATGGCTCTTGCTCCCTGCTTCAGATTTTCTACAGGAAATCAGAGAAAAGAAACTAGAGGAAAGTGGTTTCTAGACACCCTCCCACCCATCTCACACACACACACACACACACACAGACTTTTCTAGGGCATTTTCTTTTCCTTCTCTATGGACCTTGTATTTTTCACAGAGCAAAATAAAACAAAACATGCAAGCCCAAGCCTAATACAGTATGAAACTCAATACAGATCAAATCTCAACCTCAGAGATCTTCCAATAAGCTTCTTTTGCAGACTAGACTTATTTTATGTCTGGGCCCAATCTTTTCACCTCGTATAGTCCGTGTTCCAGCTCAGGTGGTAGCTAGGGGATGTCTCATGACTGCAGCCATGTTTGTTCAGTTCCACCCCTTATACAGCTTTGGTACAAGGCAGGAATTCTTGTCTCTCTCTTGGGGAAGAGCCCCAGGTTTAAGATGGATTCCTGTACCAGGTGACATGGTCACATGTCCTGTGAGACCCCCAAGCCTTCATTCTTCCTGGCCTGACTCACAGATGGTGCAGGACAGAGCCATCTCCAGTCAATTGTCCTGGTTGATCGGAGCCATCAAGAGTCCAAACCACTATTAATGGCCCACACTTTGCATCATTACAACAGGACCTCAGAGTTATAGTTCATATTTCTAGTTTCAGATACAGGAATGATCGGTTCATACAAATAGGATGAACACACACAGTAGATTATAAGCTGTGTAATGATACCTTACAAGAGAACTTTTGCATGAAGAATGTTCCAGTTACATTATATTCACACTCATTAGCATATTTTCATAAAATCCTATGGAGTGCAACGTCACAGCAGGGAAAGGGTTTTACTGCAGCACCTGGGAGCAGTTGAGTTTCATGTTCAGGCTGTGGTATGAGTTCCTCCAGGTTTCTTGTAAGCAGACAGGACCTTTGCGGGTGCTCGATACAGGAATGGCCCAGACACGATAAAGTGATGGGGATTGCATTTTCCTTTTTTATTTCTGTATTTCCAATGACATTTCTGTTTGTGATTTCATTTTGCTTTGTATAACTGTGTTTTCTCCTGGATTTGATATTTAACTGAAAAAAGAATAAGACCTCAGGGCGCCGGATGGAGGAGCAGGCTGGGGCGATGACTGCTAAGAGAGTGAGAGTAGCAGGTTTTCTGTATTGTTTCCTGCCTTCATTTTCATGACTAGTTTCTCTTCTTCATGAAATTTGCTTCATTTATGTGTAAGCCTGGCTAGCTCAGCTGGCAGAGTATCAGACTTTTAATCTGAGAGTCCAGGGTTCAAGTTCCTGGTCAGGTAAAAAGGGAACAGTTCCCCACAGAAGGAAAGAAGGCATCTCTCCAAGTTGTTATTTGACAT
Source organism: Mauremys reevesii (assembly GCF_016161935.1). Classification (NCBI taxonomy): domain Eukaryota; kingdom Metazoa; phylum Chordata; order Testudines; family Geoemydidae; genus Mauremys; species Mauremys reevesii. Next base: position 18,199,713 of record NC_052639.1, read on the forward strand.
CACCTTTTCCCCCAGGACTTGTTCTTTCCTAGGAAGGGCCATGTACTGCCTGGGACTGAAGGGGCAACTTCCTCACATGCCCACTGGCCTCTCAGTCTGGTTTAAGAAAGGCCTCTGGGAGCTGCAGCAAACTGCTGCAGGCCAACTTGGTGAGTAAAGGCAGGGCTGCCCCCACAGGGTCATCCACACCAGAGCTCAGCAGAGGTCTGGGGGTTCCCTATTGGTCCCATGGTGTAAGGGCAGCACTCGGGACTTTGAATCCTGCAATCTGAGCTGAAGTCTCGGTGGGATCTGAGGACAATTCCTGTGCCACAAACCCTGCTGGGTCTTCCAAGGCCTGATCTTGCTCTCTCAAAGGCCATGAAAGCCTGTCTTTTACCCGCTAGCTGTTGTGACTTGAGCACAAGAGGGGACGTTTGATCCAGAAGCCTGGCCGTGCCTGGAGTCCTGTAGGTAGGGATGCGAGCTCCATTTCCTCTGAGTCCTGAAGCTGGGCTGCAGGCTGGCCTAGGAGGCAGCCCTATTGGTTGACCTACTGGCCCAAAGTCACTTGGGCGGTGTTGGTGTTCCCAGGGATGCTGAAGGGCCTAAGGGAGGGAGGCTCAATACTCCCCCCTATCAGTCAGGGCGGAAGAGGAGGGCAGCAAGAGTTTGCAGGTTGATGGCTGGGCCTTCTAGCGTTCGGTTGGGGACGAGGTGGGGAACGCGAACTGGGAGAAATGGTTGCTGGCCTGTGAGGAATGGCTCAGCCGGTGGCGTAAGGGGACCTTGTCATTAACCTCAGCCATGTGTTTCCCCCTGCTCCACGAATGCTGCTGAGACCGAACACGATGACCTTCCACTTCTTGTGGGGCCATAGGACGTCCCTACCTAGTCAGGAGAAGTGCGGCTTTTCTGCTGTATTAGAAATGGTGGTTGGGCCTGGTGGGCTTTGAAGCCTTGTACGGCTCTACTTTTTTGTTTTTCAATTTTCAGTGGGTGGCTGAGCTGGAGGGCAGGTCAGGCCCGAGGAGAATGACGGGACAACCATAAAGAACCCAACTGACTCTTCCGATATGGCCGTATTTTTTTTACCCCACTGGGTGCAGCACCAGGTATGGGATGGCCAATAGTGGCGGAAGGGGGGAGATTAGGAAGGCCCCTGCCCCCGTGTTCTTCTATTCCCACCTTACATCCTACAGGATTTTCAGTGGGTGGCTAGGTGGAAGGTGCTTCCAGGATGGCTTCATCCGCAACAGTGGCCACCTCACAGCAGCGGCAGCCACAGCAGCGAGCCCCCTTCGGCTCAGTCTGAACAGAGGTCAATGTACCACTGGGTGAGACAGGCCAATTTTAGGAGCTTCCTCTGAAGGTGAGCAACTGTCTCCAGAACTTACTGACAGGATCTTTAAAGCATTTGCAAATGTGCATGGCCGGCATGTGCAGAGCAAAGGCGGCCCGGGCACTGTGTCAGGCTCTGGCACCGCTCGAGACAATGGACCATCTTCAGCCACCAGGCGACCCAGGATCTAAGGCAGGAATGGGGTGAGGAAGCAAGTCAAGCTGAGCAAGGCAGGCAAAATTCATCTCGCCTTCGTGGGCGCTTGCAATGATACCTTTTTGTGTGCCAGGACTGACAAAAACATCCCAGACAGAGAAGCAGCAGGCCAAAAGCAGCAGGGGTATTCTATCTGCTATCCAAGATCCATAAACGTAGAAATCCTGGATGCCCCATCATTTCAGGCAATGGCACCCTGACAGCAGGATTGTCTGGCTGTGTAGACTCCCTTCTCAGGCCCTACGCTACCAGCACTCCCAGCTATCTTCGAGACACCACTGACTTCCTGAGGAAACTACAATCCATTGGTGATCTTCCAGAAAACACCATCCTGGCCACTATGGATGTGGAAGGCCTCTACACCAACGTTCCACACAAAGATGGACTACAAGCCGTCAGGAACAGTATCCCTGATAATGTCACGGCAAACCTGGTGGCTGAACTTTGTGACTTTGTCCTCACCCACAACTATTCCAGATTTGGGGACAATGTATACCTTCAAGTCAGCGGCACTGCTATGGGTACCCGCATGGCCCCACAGTATGCCCACATTTTTATGGCTGACTTAGAACAACGCTTCCTCAGCTTTCATCCTCTAATGCCCCTACTCTACTTGCGCTACACTGATGACATCTTCATCATCTGGACCCATGAAAAAGAAAACCTTTGAGGAATTCCACCATGATTTCAACAATTTCCATCCCACCATCAACATAAACCTGGACCACTCCACACAAGAGATCCACTTCCTGGACACTACTGTGCTAATAAGCGATGGTCACATAAACACCACCCTATACCAGAAACATATTGACTGCTATGCTTACCTACATGCCTCCAGCTTTCATCCAGACCACCACACAATCCATTGTCTACAGCCAAGCTCTAAAAATACAACTACATATGCTCCAACCTCAGAAAGAGACAAACAGCTTCAAGATCTCTATCGAGCATTCTTACAATTACATTACCCACCTGCTGAAATGAAGAAACAGATTGA